>NC_062966.1:38185923-38226923 GCF_023119035.1 Salvia hispanica | reverse complement strand
CCCATTATTCGAAAATATGTTACCCACGGTTCTCAGTGAATAAAAATAGCAGAGGAAGGTATAAATTGCTTCTGTGACAAAAGAAGGATTTGAAGTGAACAAATTGGATTGTATCCATCCAGCACCGTTGCCTACTTTAAAGCAACATTGACTCCGGATTTTCAATGTAACCTTTGAACGCCTTCAGCCATTCGGCTCCGATAGCACCTACACAGCATCAGTAGCACGTTAGAGAAGATGAACCTTAAAATAATACAACATACTAATGATCCGAGCAGTAATTAGCTACTTACCATCAATGACCCGGTGATCACAGCTCAGTGTCACGGACATGAATGAGGCAAACTTAAACTGGTCAGGGCCAGCACCGGGCACCACTCTTTTCTCAGCTGTTAATGCAGAGTAAGGACATCAAACATCAGCACTTTAGCAAGTACCAAAAGCTGTACTGCTATAAAAGAGAAAGAGAGCTCAAGTTACCTGAGCCAACTGCGAGAATGCCAGCTTGGGGTGGATTGATAATGGCACAAAATTGCTTGATGCCAAAAGGACCTCCTAAGTTTGATACTGTGAACGTACCACCCTGCAAAACAAATACAGTTTAGATTGATATGATCAGCAACTAAGTCTTTCAGAACCATAGTTCAAGTTCCTGTTTCAACTTTCACCTCATAATCTTCTGGCTTCAAGCTGTTTTCCTTGGCTTTTTGAGCTAAATGCTTAACTTCTTCAGAGATCCTCGACAGACCTTTCTTGTCAGCGTCCTGGAGTTTTGGGGCAAAGAGGCAGATTTGTCAGATCATTCCTATCAAGTGGGAAGGGGCTGCCCCTTTACGTGATAAGCATTAAACTCCTAAGATGACTTACCCTGACTATAGGCACATATAATCCATTTTCTGTTTGCACAGCAACATTGATATTCACGTTGTTGAACCTGTGTGCACAGAAGAAGTCACAAGTAAGAAGCATGTGTCAAACTACAACCTTATTCACCAAGTACACTTACTGGCGAATATAATCATTGGTCCATGAACTGTTGCACTGAGGGACTTTTTTAAGGGCCAAGGCAGCAGCCTGCAGTGAAAAAAGTCTTCTACTGAATTGTTGGTGGGAAAATCAATCCAAACACTATATTTAGGCGCATAAGAAATGTAATTCTCCAAGGTGGTGTTCGGTTGCCATGATTAATAATCATGAGACTATCCATCTAGGATTAAGTTGTGGGATTATTTTAGTTGGAGGGGGGAGGCTATGACTAATTATCATTAGACTATCCATCTAGGATTAAGTTATAGGGTTCAATCTCATGAACCAAACATGATACATATTTAATCATGGGATTTAATCTTGGCAACCGAACACCCCCCAAGAGAATCATCTATACGACCTAGAAAATAAATACTAAAAAACAGCTAAAATGTTTCCTAAAGCAAATCTTATATCTTACAAAGAGGAAGTCAGTTCTCACAAAAAGAAGGAACTTGATTAAGGAGAAAGAAGAGAAAGTGCAGATGAGCATGCATATATCTTCCATCACATGATGAGAACAGGTTGGTACTCCCTCGAAGAAGGCCTAATATACCTTAATAACAAGATCATTAACAGAAATCCTTTTCCCGCCTGAAGCTTCTTGCAATGAGTTTAGCTGGGAACGCAATCTGCAGATCAGGTAGAGGTTAAAACAAATGACATAAATAACTTTGATAGGCCGTTCTCATTTGCAGAAAAATGCACACTCACTCCATGAGTTTGTCAACACACGTATCTACAGTCAGGTAATAATGTGGTATTGTTTGTTTTGACTGCAATAACCGTGCAGCTGTCACCTGTCACACAAATAGCATATGTTAGCAACATAGCACAGTAAATCATGTCAAAACTCTCAATGTGATATAATTGATTTGAGAACATTTGCATATTACACATGCCATAGATATGGTTGTGTGTTAACAATTACAAGGCGCTCTTATTCCAACTAAGATACTATATTGGGTCAGATCATTTTTTACTATCTTACTTGAAAAAACATCTCCCCAACATCCAATGAAAGTACATAGTAGCAAATGAGCATGTGTAAAAATATCCCCCACCTTCCTAGGCACAGTAAGATCTTAGAACTACACACATTGAGAGAGAGAAAGAGAGCTTGTGCCAGCAATGTGGAAATATTACCTTTCTGATCTGCGAGTGAGGGATGTCAGTGTAATCTAAACTGGCAACTGAGGCGGTAGCAGCCTTAGGAGCTTGTGAAACTTCCTTACCACTTGAAGCTGTAAGGAGGAGAACGTATAACAAATTTAAATTATGGTTTCAAATAATCTCCAACCCTAAAAGTTGTAAGTTGGTAAAGAAGCAATTTATTTGGGTGAAGTAAGAAAATAGTTTCGATGGCATCAAACCACATAAACACAGCCCCAATACCTACCAAGATAATCTTCAATATCTGCTTTGACAATGCGTCCATCAGGACCAGTTCCTTTAATGTTTGCAAGAGAAACCTGCATTGATGTTGTGCAAGTGTAATGCTTTAACATATGTAACATGAGAACAAAAAAACAATTTTAGTTTAGTCAGACAAATATCATAGATAGGTCATCTAATTTACATTATGATCTTCTGCAAGTTTTCTGGCAAGCGGACTGGCAAAAATACGATCTCCAGATGAAGAAGGCACACTAGGCTTGGAAACTTTAGGCTCTGCTGGAGCAGCAGATACTTGTGACACTTCTTCTTTTGGTGGAGTTGGAGCAGACGGTTCTTTGGGTGGGGTTGCTGGAGCAGCACCTGATGATGGACTATAGTCCTTGAATTTAGCAATATCCTCCTCTTCTTCAACAGTTATCGCAATTATCTATTCAAAATAATACTTTGATCAGTCACCAAAAGTAGGTTGAATAATCAACTGCCTATGAATACTTCTAGATTCCTTCAATATCTAGTTCAAAACTCTGAACAGATTTTCTAGCCAACAACATCAAGCAACATGCCAAAGACAATCAAATTAACTAAGATAATAGCAAAAACTATTAGAATAGCACTGAAAATATGTGCCAAGGTGGAGACGGGTGCCAATCCATGATAAGAATAAGACTTAGAACCTCTTAATAAATCAAGCACTTAACTTTATTCTTGTTCTATCTTTGTTCCAAAATATGTTAAGAAAGATGAGAACAGAAGTACAAAGACATAGAATGAACATAAAGTCAGATACCCAAATAATGGATAGATACCTCGCCAACTTGAACACCACTTGATCCATCCCCACGCAAAATTTTTGCAAGATATCCTTCCTCCATGCATTCCATTTCTACTGTCGCTTTGTCCTGGAGATGTAAATTGATGCACAATCAGTTATCAGATTACCAAGAGAGCATGGTATCATGTTCAGTAAAAATTGAGTATGTAGACAGCCGACAGAACTTACAGTTTCCACTTCACAAAGCACTTCTCCAGTAGAAACTTTATCGCCCTCTTTCTTCAACCACCTTGCAATATTACCCTACATTACACCAAACAAACAGCCCTTAGTATGATTGTGAAGATAGCAAATAACATGATGATTATGAGAGTGATGATTACCTCTGTCATCGTAGGTGAGAGAGAAGGCATTCCAATTTCAATGTGTGGTGGAAGACCTGAAAGACAGTGGCATGCTTAGATGTAGTTTGATATGCATGAACCCAAATTCTAGAGAAAGGAGGTCTACTAAAACATGATAAAACATTCACCCCCACGTGCTGGAAAAGAACATTGAAAAAATCATAATATTATTTTTATTCAACTACTGATAGAACTTGGTAAAACAAGTAAAATGGATCCAATGAGAAATGTATATTCGTGATATAGTGAATGAGTAACCTATCTCATAACCTTACTACACCACACAACTAAAAGTATCTCTTAGGGTGCTAAGTAAGCACTAAATTAAGTATACTTAATGAATATCAAACTAACCTGAATCTGTTGAAAACTGTCTGGCACTTCTTTCAGATTGGCTGCAAATAAGCATATCAAAGAGGGCAGTTAAAGAGAAATGTATACTCACAAGAAATGATAAATGGTTGAAAGATATGAAGAACCTGTTGTAGTTCACGCCTATTGCTGGTGCAGTATTCCTGGCTGTCCAGAAAGCATTTCCATTGCTCATTTTACTGACTGGCACGTGATTGGGGCTGAATGAACCAATACTGGAGAACTTTCGACAGCCATTCCTGTCAATCGCTCCAAGACCACCATGTCTTGGAATATCTGTACCAAAATGACGCCACATCGACAAACAACAACAGATGAGCACAACTTTGCAAGGCTGGAAGTCCATGCCACAAGCCTAAGCTAAACTCCATATGTGAATTTACTGGTCTAACAAAATGAGCCATGCTCGGATAATGCCAACAAATTTTAAGATTATAACATTTTTTGAGACTTTGTTTAATATGCTCTATCAGGCAATAGGTTTTCAGGCAGCAGAACAAAGTTGTTAAAACATTCCAGCTACAACATTAATGGATTGCTTGATAAAAGGTTCTGAGACTATATCAACCAACTATCCCTATTCAGTGTGTTACTTAGCCAGCATCAGCTCAAGTGTAAACCTTGTCAATTGTAAGAAAGAGGCCAATCTTGCCAAAAGGAAGAGAAAGCAAATTTCATGACTTACCATCTGATTTGACAACCGATCCCACATCACTTGCAAAAGAGCGTGCATAGATTGCCCGACCTCGTATAAGATTGGAGCCTTGTCTGAGCTGTAAGTATGAAGCAATGTTATGTCATTCAAAACTATCAACAGACTTGAAAAAAAAATGCCATAGTCCATGGTTTGTCTTTACTCTCACTTCAAAAAACTCATTTTTAACATTATCAGATTCAAGGAGAGGAAGTTAATTAACGGATTAACATTAGTTCAGAATCTTCATATACACAGCAACTAATATACAGAGACACTTTTGAAATCTGAATTCATCACAAAAATCTCAGCCAACTAAAAGTCCATCAACACCACCAGAGGCCACTTCTATCCAAAATGAAGACAAAATTTCAACAGTTTAGCAAGATAGCTAAGCTTCACCATATGCTAATCAACAATGAATCAATTTCCGAAATCAATCAATCACGCATCGAAAATTCTACACAAAACAAAACACAATTGCAGCAACCCAGCGTGAGATCCCAAACAGACACCGCATCGCCAGAGATTGAGCTCCACATTCCGCAGCCCTCCCCAACCAAACCATACAAAACAAGACAACACCAGCAACAAACAGGCACGCGCATTCATGCAAGCTCCGGATTCAAATCAAAACCATTCAATCGCAGAAAGCACGAAACGGAATCAGAAAGCGAGACGAATTCACCTTTTTCGCGTGATGCGCAATTCGAGCGGAGTACATCGTGGCCGGAATAGGGCTAAATCTTCTCCGATTGAAAGATCAAATCGTCGATTAAATGGAGTTTTGGGGTTGGCTTTTCACCAGTCGAAAAAGGTAGGCCGTCTGGGGTGGGTGGGGTGGGGGTGGGGTGGGGGGGTAGGGGGGGTGGGAGCGCTGCAGATTCGGTTGGTGTGTGTAAAATAGTGCGGAAATGTAAAAGTCAGCATATATTATTGCCATTTTTCGAAATTCCATTTTGGTGCATAATTAAAAATACAAAGTAGTAGTATCATTTTTTTCTTGTCCTACTTATTTAAGCAAATAAACATGTTTATGCTACTTATACATTCGTACAAAGGTTTTTGTTAAAATGAAAACCATTTTTAAAGTGACACCATGACACCACTTATACAGCAATATTATAAACACTACACGTCAATATTATAAACACTACACATCAATCTATAGATTGCTGTATAGCATGTTGGATATCGTCCCAGATAATTTGGGACACTTTGACCTGACACGGATTTTAAGAAATCTAATAGAAAGTGGATTGAAAAAATTGGTGGGATGTGGGTCCTACTTTTAAAGTATTAGTTTTATAATAAAATGTGAGTAGAAATGAGTTAGTGGAATATGAGGTCAACTACCAAAAATGGTAAAAATGAAGTGGGACAAATTATGTGGGACGACCTGAAATGGAATAGTGGGTCGAATTATCTGGGACGGAGGGAGTACAACATATTGCTGGCCGTCTTTTTCAGAATTTTTTTTTTGCCATGTAACAGCTTATTATTCGTTCACATGTACAAATGATTTAGGAATGATAATATGGTGTTATTTTAAGAGGTGGTGGCACCCTAACACTTCTTCGTATAAATAATTAAAAGTTGGCAATATGATATAAATGAGCCACCGAATGAAACTTTTTATGATTAATAGCTCTGGTATAATCGATGGGGGTAGGCATCAGCCTTGCATTGAATTGTTGGAAATAATAAATTTACAATCAATAGGACTTTTATATTCATGTAGACACTATACCACTAAGAAAATAATAAAAGATTTAATTTAGCAAAAGGAATGTTTGTAACATCTTATAACAAACATTGTTTGATTTTTTTAGATGTTCAAATAATGCATAGTAAGTATTATTGTAAATATAATTGAATAGCGCATGAGAATAGACTTTCTACAATCATGCATTAGTCATGCCACCGGTTAAAAAATTGTCAGATTCGGTTCGAAACCAGACTAGAAAGAAATTCGTGATTCTTATTTTCTTATTTTGAACCGAACTTTGTAGTTTGTTTAAAAACCAACAATTTTCACAAATATTTCCTTATCGTTGGGCAGCTTTCTCTGATTTTTCCAATTTGGGATAAAAATCGGGGCATTATCATAACATTTCGAAAATATTGGAACATGAATCGGGCTATACTAGCAGTTCCAGTTTAACCATGCATCCTTATAACCCATTGCTTATGAAAATTAGCTTTCCTTGAGATTTGCATCTGTTCATTTGGTTTTTAGCAACAAGATCTCAATGCTTTTCGAGTTTTGAGAGTTGGATTTGAACTCGAGACCTTTGACCAAAAAGCTACACTCCTTAGTTCTTGCTACTAACCAAGATAACAAATATTGAAGACAACAAGCAACAAGAGATGAGTGAAGTACTTAGCAAGGAAGCTCAGTACAAATGTTAAGTTACAAAATTCATCTAAATCTCTTGGTTTGAAACCAAGTAGAAATACCAAATAGCAGCATAACTTATGACAAAAAGGGATATATAGGTCTTCCAAGAAGAGAGAAAAAAAACTCACTCATACAAAAATGCTCGCCCGTGACTGATGAATCTATAAGAGCACAAGGCCGAGCTCTGATGATTTCAGAACGTGCTTTAGCCGGTAGTTGTAGAGATAGTAATGAAGCTTCCCGTCCCCGGGGCCAAACTTGAGCTCCTTCAAGAATGACTCATTTTGCATAACATCCAACGCGTTGAAAACATCAAAGTCCTTCTTCTTGGCAACGATGAGGGCATCGTTCATCAGTTGAAGCAATGGAGTCTTGGTGGATACGTTGTAATAGGAGTAGGCCGCCTTCAGAGTTGAGTGGGTCTGGTTGCCAAGTATCGAAGAGGGGAGTGTGTAAAAACTGCAGAAATCAGTGATTTGGTGGCTTTCAGGACTTTCGACTAGATAACTATCCACGACGCCCTCCTTGGGGAGCAGCCAGTGCTCGACATCATTCTCATCAAAATCTGGTGCCACAGCAAACTGCATCAAGTAATTCCTAAGCAAACGAGTAACTGCAGGAACGTCGTGGGGTTCCATCTTTCGGAAGCCAGGAGTTGTGGTTTGCTCTGGTAGCTTGTACAACTTGATAGTTCGGCTCATTGTCATCCTTGCACCGAGCCTAGAAAATCCAACATCAATAAGTTTCTTCGGATTCAACGACCTGTGCCAGTACTGACAAGTTGTAATTGGTGTAGGCAAAACAACGCCAGCGGTATAAGCTGCCTGCCATATATTTTCCAAATGAACCCTCCGAGTAACCTCCTTGATCATGACAGGGGCAAGTCTTTTTGCTCGGAGCTTCTTGTGAACACACAGGAAATTGACCTCTGCAAGCAGTACTACAGTATCACGAACACGTATCTTTGCAGGGATCCCAGTAATGAATGCTACCAGTTTCTTCGTAGTCTTGACCCTTACCCCAATGTGCCAGCTCCGGAAATAACCAGGAGGGCGAAGTGCCCATCCAAGAAACTCTTTCGAGTAGTTGAATCTGAACATGTTTTCATCGTCCTCAACATAGTTATTGGTCAATAAAGTATACACCTCACTGCACACCTCCTCTGAATCCATATCGCATGTGACCCATTCATAGGGAGCTGGGAGATTATACGGCTCTTGCTTGACTTCAGAAAGTGGCGTTGGTTGCTCAATCGGACCTTCAGCCAGGCTCGTGTCTCCAAGATCCTTGAACTGGCCTACCGGTTGAGTCTCCCAAAACTTATGCCTCTTTGACACTGAGAGTGACTCTTGAACCCTTCTTGCCAATGCATCAATTGACGTCTCACTTTCACTCTCCGAAGGCGCATTATTCTCGTTAGAGGGAACGTTTTCAGCAGGAGCATCATTTTCAGCCATTCCCAACAAACCTACTCTCACATACACAAGATATAAACACAAATCATATTTCTAAATTAGCCATAGCACACCAATCAAATCCTCACTAACATCATCTATGCAGCTTAGCAATAGCCAATAAGGTTCTCTAACGACTACGAATTCCACACACTGACACACACACGAAACAAATTCATCGAATCACCAGATTTAATGCTTCAACAAGAACAAGCACCATCAAAAAACATAACCACAGTCAACTATAGGCATGAAATCAAACAGATAAATCAACTTGATACAAATAATTATCATTATTCACCAATTTCCAATAGCTAAATAGTGGATAGCACATCAAATTGAATATCTGAATCATAGAATCCCAATACAATTATTCAAGCAACAAATAATTCCCCTTCTAAATCACACATATTTTCAACAAAAACCTCGATCATCATCTGGGTACTTCAAGCATAATACTACAGCTAAACAATCAGCTAAAGCCAAAAACTGCGCAGCCGATTGATTTACAAATTCCGAATCAACCAGCTAAACAATCAGCTAAAATTCCAATCATATAATAAATGCGTCACCTTAACCCCAATTCGCGAGCTGCGCAAAAACCGCAATTAATGGAGATCTAAGCTGCCGAAATTTGAAAGAAGTCGAATTGAGTCTTGATAAATTTAATTGGTCGATGAAATCATGGAAGCTGGGAGCAAGGAATCGTGGATTTTGAGGTAATGCAGTGGAACCAAAAGCTAAAGGTTGGATCTTTTTTTCATTAACCCTAAACCACAAGGGTATTTTTGACATTTGAATATAATCAATAATCATGGATTTGATAGAAATTTAAAATTGAATTAATACAATATTTTTTTTTTATCAAATGTTGTACTACAAAAATTGTTTTTTTAGAAGAAGCAATATCCAGTCATTGTTATTATTATAAACTAATCCGAAACTTAGATAGTCATGTTTATGACCGAATTATTTCAGCCTAAATTAAAATAAATAGTCTTATCAATTTGAATAGTGAAAAAAGGTTTAACTAGTTGATAAAATTGAGTGAGTTGGCCGATTGATATCTCTTCTAAAAACTATTGTTCAATATATACTCTTAATTGCGTTAATTTAGATTCAACCAGATACGAAATCTTCTTATGGAATATTCATATCATTAATTAGCTAAATAGTTTAAAATTATCAATCAAAATAGAAACACAAAATGAAAAAGGAATTAAAAATCTAAATACTCGCAACCCTTATTAAAAATAACTAAAAACATAAAAAAAATTGAAAATTATAGTAGAGGTCAAAATTATGATTAACATGACGTATTTTAATAGTATAAATTAAATGATTAAAAGAGAATATTGAATTCTAATAGTATTAGCAGTACTTTAATTTAAGCAAATTTTGCCCTAGAGAAATTCAGTATAAAAGGGGGAAAGCTGATAGCAGCCTCTGTTTTTGCGAACACAAAGCGAATTTCACACTTCCGTACTTCTTCAACTCCACGGCGCCGATCCGGGGAGTTTTGCAAGGTTAATCAATCATCCAACAATCATAGTTTCTCTTTCAATTCCAAGGTACGATCTGTTTTTGTGCTTGGTTGTTTGATTTCTCCTGCTTCGTTTTTGTTTTCTGGATTTGTTTATACCTCGTTTCGTAGGTTTATCGTGTTGGGGTTTTCTGAGTTCATATCGTGATTGATCTGTTATTCGGTGTTTTTTTTGCTTTAAGAAGGTTGAATCTTTCACGTAACACGCGTCGTTAGGGTTCTGGATTTTATGTTTTTATATTTTATTCCTTTTTTTTATTTGATTATCGAGATCTTAATGTTAGGTTTTGTATGTTGGTTGGTTCACATCTTTCGCGAGGTCCACTAGGTTTCATATATGGCGTCAATATTTGATGATTTATAAATTTATGATATGGTTGAGGTTAATGGGATCTGAATTTGTTAATTTGTTGATGGAAATGGTGAGTTAGGGTTCTATTTTTTGTGTAAAAACATAAGTTTGTATCTGGAGAAACAAGGATTATGATGGAATTTTGGTATATCTGTCTAGAATTTGGGAACGAGTGTTATAACTGCTGATATATAGACTTCTTAGTCTTTGTTTGTGATAGTGTGTTCTCTTCCCAGAAAATAAAACAGGATTTTAATGCTTGTTCTCTATAATGTATGGTGCCCAAGTTTGGCTATTCTGTGACATGTTTTGGGTTTTAATAGGCATAGGATCGTCCGTTTCTGTAGTCATTACTTCCACTTGTAAATTGATTTGCACTGCAGACCCACTTACACATTCATGTTATTTACAGTCATGGCAGGTTTGGCACCCGAAGGATCTCAGTTTGATGGCCGTCAGTTTGATGCCAAGATGAATGAATTGTAAGTCGTCTCCTTGCAAACCATGTTCATTTAATCTCCAGTGTTATATTGCAAATGTTCAATTTGCTTCATTTGTGATGCAGGCTTCAAGTTGATGGTGGTGATGAATTCTTCACTTCTTATGATGAGGTTTATGACAGTTTTGATGCTATGAATCTTCAAGAGAATCTTCTGAGAGGAATTTATGCCTATGGTATGGCTATGTCTTATGTTTTGTTTGCAATTAACAGGAAACATTTGTTTTTGGACATCTTGAAGAAAATTAGGATTTTTCTTTTTGGCTAATTAATCTTTGCTTAATTTATTTTATCATTGTTGCTGGATTATGAAAACAGTTTATAATTTTTTTTGCCTTCCCGTTTCATTCAGGTTTTGAGAAGCCTTCTGCCATCCAGCAAAGGGGCATTGTTCCCTTCTGCAAGGGTCTTGATGTTATCCAGCAGGCTCAGTCTGGTACTGGAAAAACTGCTACCTTCTGTTCTGGAATCCTGCAGCAGCTTGATTACGGTGTGGTGCAATGCCAGGCCTTGGTTTTGGCCCCTACCAGAGAACTTGCTCAACAGATCGAAAAGGTTATGCGTGCACTTGGTGACTACCTTGGTGTCAAAGTTCATGCTTGTGTGGGTGGAACCAGTGTTCGTGAGGATCAGAGGATCCTTTCAGCTGGGGTTCATGTTGTTGTTGGAACTCCTGGGCGTGTGTTTGATATGCTGCGAAGGCAGTCACTCCGTGCCGAATATATCAAGATGTTTGTTTTGGATGAGGCTGATGAAATGCTTTCTCGTGGTTTCAAGGATCAGGTACATCTCGTTCGCATAACTTATTGTGGTTTGTTCTTGAACTAGGTCATACTTTCCTGTTTTCATTGTTGGATCGCTACTGACTATGTAATTCACGTGCTTCTAGATCTACGACATCTTCCAGTTGCTGCCATCCAAGGTTCAGGTTGGGGTTTTCTCGGCTACAATGCCTCCTGAAGCCCTTGAAATCACCAGGAAGTTCATGAACAAGCCAGTGAGGATTTTGGTGAAGAGGGATGAGCTAACCCTTGAGGGTATCAAGCAGTTCTATGTGAATGTCGACAAGGAAGATTGGAAGCTCGAGACACTCTGTGATCTCTACGAGACTCTGGCCATCACCCAGAGTGTCATCTTTGTCAACACCAGAAGGAAGGTCGACTGGCTGACAGACAAGATGAGGAGCCGCGACCACACTGTCTCAGCCACCCACGGAGACATGGACCAGAACACCAGAGACATCATTATGCGCGAGTTCCGCTCAGGCTCTTCCCGTGTCCTCATCACCACTGACCTCCTGGCTCGTGGTATTGATGTGCAGCAAGTGTCCCTCGTCATAAACTATGACCTCCCAACCCAGCCCGAGAACTACCTGCATCGCATTGGTAGAAGTGGAAGGTTCGGGAGGAAGGGTGTTGCCATCAACTTCATGACAAATGAAGACGACAAGATGCTGAATGACATCCAGAAGTTCTACAACGTCGTCATTGAGGAACTCCCGGCTAATGTTGCCGATCTTCTTTGAGGTGCTGATTTTTCTCAGGTTTATTGTTCCGGTTCAAGAGGGGGCTTTGAAGTGACTCTTATTTTGCGCTAGCTAGTATGCTTTCCTTATTTTTCTTCTATATATTTTCGCATAGATATATGTATGCAGCAGCATATCGTTTCAGTGTACATATATACTATTGCAATTTTGTCTGTAGGTATTTTTCTGTAACGTATTTAACTTTTTGCCCCAAATTTTGGTCACATTTTAATTCGGTTTTTATGGGTATCAATTCTCCCTCCGTCCCAGATAATTCGTCCCAGTTCATTTTTCACACTCGTTTTGCAAAAATAATAATAAATAGGTAAAGTTGAGAGAAAGTAAAATAAGAGAAATAATAATATAGATAAGACTATTCTCTACATTATTCTCTCTTTTACTTTACTTTTTCTCCACTTTAACTATTTATTATTATTTTTGTAAAACGAGTGTAAAAAAGGAATTGGGACGAATTATTTGGGACGGAGGGAGTAAGTAATATAAACAGTTATTGTAGTAGTAGCATTTATTCTCACGAAATTTGAATGCTAATTGGTGTATACTTCATTGTTATGTGTTGTAAATTCAATATGTATTTGTAATAGTGCAAATGACAGCTATCCTGAAATGGAATGATTTCAACAATTTGCGAGTAACGACGTTCATAGCAACATTATATAATTATTAACTGCAATTCAGTATTCATAATGAGTTAAATCCAATGCAATAATTCATTGCAACACAATTACAACAATTCAGTATTCGTAATGAGTTAAATCCTATGCTATAACAAAATGTATTTTATAAGTACTTTATAATAATACAAATGACTTAAATCCAATATTTATAATATAATAAAATAAATTTTACAATTTACCTAAATCCAATTTTTCATACCATAGATGAAATTTAGTCTTAATTGAATACTATCTTCGTTATAGTCTTAGTTTTTTTGTTTTTGGTTGTCCACTAGAATTAGACTTTATTTATTTATAGTAAGTTGATGCGCCACATTTTTCACTAACTATATTTAACCATTTTTCCTCTTTATCTCTCTCTTTCATATTTACCAATTTTGCATCAAATCTTGTATTGTCTACAACAAAGAATATTTTTATGGCCGGAGGTAGTACGTAAACCCTAACGCACACAAAACTTCACATTAATCAAATTCTACTATAAAGAGAAAAAAAACTTCACTTCTAACAGAACACATTAAAAGCACATTACAAACACAATACATATATCCAAAGAGCCTACGCAAATTCTTACATCAAACCAATCCACCATTTCAAACCACCTCTCTCTCTCTCTGATAAACATGGAGCCAAAGAACATGAATGGTCTGAGGAGTTACAGTGCCTATGAAAATCCATCTCCAAGATTTGATCTCTTTGGGATCAAATTCAAGAAGAGCAAAACCATCAAAATTGACCCAAAGACTTGGAATTTTGGTGTGGATAATCTTGAGCTGCGGAGGAAGAAGAGAATTGCCTACTACAAAGCTACTATGGTTGAGGGGCAGATCAAGGGCTCTTTGAAGAAGAGCATTAAATGGATTAAACATACTTGCACCAAACTTATTCATGGAAATTGATCATCTTTGCTTTCACTGTTTTACTAGTGTTACTTTTATTGCCTATTGTGTCACATATTTTAGAGAAATTTGTTGAAAAAACCATCAATTTTTTGCCAATCCCGCAACATTTTAAAATAGTCGATCAGATCATAACTTTGACAATTTTCTTATGTATTTTCATTTTTTGGCGAAAAGTATGTTTATAGCAATTTTTTCTTGAATTGCTATTGGTGATCTTTGGTTTTACTGTTTTTATTTGCCATGTAGATATTTTATGCTGAAATTTTGTGAAGTGATTGAAGTAAAGTTCTTGATGATCATATGTTAAGATATAATGGAATTATTCAATTATTTGTTTGATCAAGGTTTCTTGTGGCTTCGATTTGGTTGAAACAGTTGTTCGCCTTTTACAAAAAGGTAGTAATTTGAGTTTTCATGCTCAATGAAATAGTATCATTATCTTTCCGTGTAACATAGTAATATCCAATTAATTTCATACTAATGTAAAACCAAACCAAACAAAATTTTGGGAATTTTCTCAGTAAGATAAGAGTTTAAGAGAGAGGAGAGAGTTATAAAGTGAGCAAGATATCAAAGCATATCCTTTGTGAGACTAACACCTCTTCTCTTTAACTGCTGATGCAACATAACAAGGTTCGACCGTGCTTTCGTCCCGTGTCTTGCTCGCTCTGTGCCTGTGCTGTTTCAAGAAATCTGCATCAAAATAATACTTTCAAGTTTCCATTAGCTCATAGTAACGTGCAGCAATGGAGCAACGACTTTTTTTCGAATGCTATGTATGTATTCACATTCTGATAGTAAAAAGAAGCAGTACCTTCTCATCCAGGCCGATTGTCAGATCTGCTATGCCCTGCAGCGTGGGCTCAAAACTTTTCACGTTCGAGGTGTTTCTTGTAAAAGATGCCATCCGGGGCGAAGGAGGATCGTTGTTACCATTGGTAGAGCTCTCCAGATCACGACTGCTGGAAACAGTTGGCTGTCTTGATGTTCCAACTTGCTCGAAGAGGTTAGAGCTAGATAGCTGCTACAACCACAAGAAGATCAGGCAAATAGAAGCACAGTTTTACATCATCCTGAGCAAGTGTTGAGCATGCTTACTTCTTTAGTCATGGTTTTGTCATTTGTGGTTGCATCTTTCTGTCTAGAAAAGCTCCCAGTAGCATTGGCAGATAAGCCACAAGCAACATCTTCATCCCGGCCTGCAAAAGTATAGTTGAATTATTTTTAAGTTAGACACAGGTTAAGGAGAAATGATGCACTTCACCACAAGTAGAGTTATCGAGATAGCTTAGAAGTGAGTAGAGACGAGAGAGATTAGGCTGCAATCAGATCAAAACTTAACCAAAAAAGGCAAAAACCATAAAATACCTGGTTGTCTGCCAATGTTGTGGGGTTGCATCGCTGAACTTGTTGCAGCAGCAGTTCCCTGTCCCAAAAAAATTGTTGAGGCTTTTATCTCGGAGCGAAAAGAGTGCATAAACCAAAATTAATTTTTTGTACTAACAAGAGCATGAGATGGAGGTCTGGCAAAATCAGCCTCCTGAGATTTCAAAATTGTCCAGTCATATACATGATCTAACTGAAAACCTGCGACGGGAGCCAAAACCGAAGAAGAAAGGATCCATAAACAAATTACGTAAAAACATGTAAAGTTGAAATGGGAGGAGAGTCAGAACCTTCACGATTGAAAAGATCACGGAAATTCTTCCTCAAATAGGCATAATTTGGCTTTTCATCAAATCTAAGCGAACGACAATGATGGAAGTAAGAAGCAAACTCAGTAGGATATCCACAGCATAGAGACTGTAAAGGCATTGAACCAATATCAGTATAATTACGCAATTGGATCTGCACAACATCGGGTAACAGATTAAAGTGCCAATTACCTCAACCGAAGTAGAAACTTTTTTCTCTTTGATTTTATTGTGCTTCTCTAACCTGGTTCTAGCTTTCAACCCCTGCCAAGGAAGGCTACATATTTCCAAGAATCAATATCCACATCACATGAACTCAATATTGAGGAATCCAAATTGTCAACTCTATTAGATTAGATATACCTTCCTTTTAGGAAATACATGAGAGCAAATCCAAGTGATTCGAGATCATCCCTGCGACTTTGTTCTATGCATTCACATAATCAAACATAAAACTCAAAAACAATCAGATAACAGTACATCCAAGTGATTGATTAAACTGAAAGAAGAATCAATATATGTATCATTAGTACCATAGCCCTCATGAGTATTCAAACTTGCATATCTGACTGTCCCAGTCAAGTGCTCACTTCCTCTGGAACTGACATTTAACATAAAAGACCACAGCTTAGTAATGTCTAATATGTTCTTCGGGGAGCTCTAACATTTAGAGTTCTGAATGGACCTACCGAAAAGGAATGTGCCGATGACTTGAGTCTCTATACATCTTGGCAAGGCCAAAATCTATGGCATAAACCTACACACCACGGAATATCAAATTCCAAAAGATCACATAATCAAGAAACACAAAGAAAAGAAACAGCAAACACATTCAAAATTAAGGGAAAAAAAGAGCAACCTGAGAGGCACGACGCCCCAATCCCATGAGAAAATTTTCAGGTTTTACATCTTGATGCAGTATACCCCTAGAGTGGATAAATTCAAGCCGAGTAATCTAAAAAAAGGTCCGTGTTTTCATATTAAATATTGAAACATCAAAAGTGTAACCGAGTAACAAGAAAGAGCAAGCATCCCACCATCTGATCCGCAAGCATGAGAACAGTCTTCAAAGACAGTTTCTTACTACAGAAGCTAAACAAGTCTTCAAGACTTTGCCCCAACAAATCAATCACAAGCACATTATAGCCGCCTTCGAATCCAAACCATTCAACCATCGGAATCCCAGCTACCAAACACACAAAAAAGAATACCGAATGATGAAAATGCCACAAATACAACGATGCAAAAGATCAAATTGATGACAATTAACAAAGATCATTAATTGGTTTACATCCTCTCCCAAGCAACTTGTACATTTTCACCTCGCGAAGTAATTGCAGGTGTTCCCTCTTCACACTTTCCTGACCAAATTCAGCAAAATTGAATGCTTGCTAGGGTATGGAAAGACCAACAACACGCACACACACACGCACTTACAATAATCAAAGAAAAGCATCAACAAACATCAAAAAAGGAAAGAAAAGCAACATTTAAAATTACTAACAAGCTTAATAGCTACTTCTAAATTCGTCTTTACATTAGTTCCTGCAAACAAGCAGCAGAAGCAATAATTCAGAAACCTATTTGAGGAAAAATAGAAATCACACAGTGAAACACACAGAAAACACGCACAATGCATCGAATTAAGCAGTAAAAACACCCTAATGCAATCAATCAAACACCCCAAAACCGGAAAAAAAACACAGTGGCAAAATCGAACCTAAATATATCTCCCCAAAGGCGCCGCTCCCGATTTTCCTACCGAGGCGATACTTATTCACAACGAGGGGCTGCATCACAGTTCAAATCGTGGAAACCGCAATTCGTAGATTGAGAAAGCCTCGATTTTTCCCAACCTCAATCAATTCATGCAAATTCGTAGATTGAGAAACCGCGAGTTGGCAAGTTTAATATGAAGGAATTTTATCAAATTAGAATTTTTAATTTTAATTTTAATTTTAAAATTTAAATATTCGGATTCCAAATTACACTTATAAATTGATTATGATTTTTATTAATGATTTAGATTTATTAACCTAAATTAAAATATAACTACCTCTCAATAAATTTTAAAGCATGCTTATAATTAAGAATATTTCTTACGGCAAATTTTTAAATTTTCAGTTAATTTATCTTTTACTACTATTAATGTATATATAAATTGAAAGGTTTATTTCATTAAATTACCATAGAATGCCGAATTAATTTCGAAACAAGGTAGATCAATAGGTATCGATGTTCCAAAACAAAATGTGACTGTTGAACAATTTTACGTATATGTATTTAAGTTTTTACTTTTTAGGTATTGTTGGTTTGTATCATCATAAACTTTGGACAACATTTAGTATTTTCACGGACTTAAAATTTGGTTGCAAAAACCATAAATTTAGATCTTGTAATGAATTTGATACTAATTCAATTTTAATCCACTACAAAACATATGTTCATGATTTTTGTGAACAAATGTTAAGTTCATAAATAAATAGTATAGCAAATTCGGCCGTGATTTTATCAACTACTAACTAGTATATCATTCTTGGTCATTTCCTACACAAAAAATTATACTTTCAATGAGTATTAATTTCATTTTTTTTTCTCATATTGTATGTAACTAAATTTTTTATTTAGTTTAGCGTAAGATTTCAGATCCAAATAATCTCTTATTTTTATCTATTCAACATCACTTGATATATTTATTAAGTGAGACTCAGACTCAATAAAAGTACTCTCATCAATTTTCATGAACAAAATTTATCATAACAGAGACACAAGTCTTCTCACAATTCGAGTGAGATCGGTTAGATATTTTATATATAATGAAAGAAATATAAAGAAGCTATACATATATTTTACATACACAGGCATGGAGAGCTTTCACCTCAAAGATTTTTCACCTCAGTGAAACTCAACTATGAGAGAGAAACTCAACTATGAGAGAGAAACTCTCCAACCAGCCAAAACCCTTTACAAAACTGAATCAGGTCAACACAACACATTTTTCTTTTCAAGAATCAAGAATCTATACTTACATACATGTGTGTGTATCAATTGTGTTGCCTTGCTGGAGAAGAATGGCCACTGGCCACTACTGAGTATTTCCTGTGCAGTCTCCCCTTGAGCTGCCTGATCTTGGCGTCAACCCTCGCCGAGAACCCGATCTTCGTCTTCTGCCGCGCCTTGGACCTCTCCCGGCTCCACATGCGCCCGTCCTCGATGTCCTTCTTGTAGTACTTGATCTCCTGGATGATGTGGTGGTCCAACGGGTTCAGCGACCTCTGGAACGAGATGTGGACAAAGTACGGGAGGTTGCACACGACCGTGACCAGGAGGGTCGAGGACCAGTAGATCGGGGCTGGGGCGAGGATCTCGAGGAGGATCCTGAACGCGTTCACATCGAGGGCGTGCCGCAGCTCTCCGTAGACGAGGAGGAAGAGGTACCACGTGGCTATGCTGGCGACGATGAGGACGTGCTGGATCCACGTGAAGTGGCTCATCGTCAGCACGATCTGGACGTTGACGGCCCAGAGCACGGAGGTCATCATGGCGGTCCCGACGGCCGTCATGTCGGCCGTCTGGCCACTGGCGCGGAAAGCTTGGTCGTAGAAGATGATGATGTTGAGGAAGAAGATGATGAGGGAGGCGTAGAGACCGTTCGCCATCCACCCGAATATCCTCAGCCAGTCGAAGAATAGGTTTTTCGGGCCTTGCTGATACAAAGCTGGGAACTGCCACAAGCAAAGTTTGTTTCAAACAGCAGCGTCCAGATAGAGAAAAAACTAGTCAGTGCAAGGATATTGCTAACCTGCAAGCATACTTCAGAGTCCACATCTTGTTCGAAAACACCGAGTGAAATGACGGGCAACGAAGTGAGAACGACGTTGAATAGCAGCATGTACCAGTCGTCGTACACTGACTGCCCAGAAAAACCAGCAAACATCTCGAAATAGAAGATTGTGAGGCCAAACGCGATATTCTTGTAAAAGAAGTAGCAAATCTGCAACAGAAAATTGCAGTCTAGTTAGAACTAATCAAATGAAAAACTGAGTTAACTTTATTACTATTACTTACCATTTGAGCAATCCTTTTGTAACACCAATGTCCATGTACTACCAGAAGCCTCTCAAGAAACCGAAACTCGGCAATGGCAAAGTCACTAGCCATCACAGCCTGCCAGTAACTGATACTATTAGTTGGCCAGTTCCGAATCATATGTATGCAATATGCACGCGTGATTGATCACACGAGATATGGTTTTGTTTGCAAGTAAATACAACATAGGGCACATAAATCTCTTTATGTGAAATGTATTGTAACGAATCAAGATCTACAGTGAGAATGATTCATCACCAACCTGCATTCCTTCACATCCACTGATGCCAACTCCAATGTCAGCTTCTTGAATCATGCCAACGTCGTTTGCACCATCACCAATTGCTAATGTTATTTTCCCAGTTCCTTCTTTTACTAATCTGGTTACCTAAGTATACATATATGATAGGTGTCAAATGATAGGAAGATAACTTGAAATCATAAGCCAACAGACTGAATAGCCCATTGATGTAAACCTTTGAGAGTATACTTGAAGTATCTTACAAGAGCTTTCTGCTTAGGGGAGACTCGGCAGCATATGACCGAAGCACATTCAACAGCTAACCTCAAAAATATCTGCTTCAAGTCATCCTCCAGTGCATATGCTAGAGTCTTTCCATCGATGATCAATGCATATGCAGCATTAGGATCCTTTTCTTGCTTTACCATTTGGAAACCATCGGTAATTTGCTTTAAGATTCCCTCCTCTACAGAAGAACTCTAGGAAAATTCCAATAATAAGAGCAGCACAACAGAGTTAGATTAGCTTCACCAAATATAATTTCAGCATCCATAGATTCCATCCTACAGGGAACTACCTCGTTGGACTCAAAAACTTCAGGATTGACTGCTATACAAATTTGCTTCATTCCTTGCCGAAGCAAACTACAAGAAAATCTGCATTGCACCAGCACTAATTTTAGTTTCAGCTTCTAAAAGATTTAGACTTGCAGAATTACCATGAATAGGTACAGCCAACACACCCTATATTAATTGCAGTTTCCATCTTATCACCTGTCAGAACCCAAATCTTCAAACCAGCTAGTGCAAGTTTGTCGATGCACTGAGGCACCTAGAGAGAAATGATAAGGAATAAGTAAATGGAGTTCCAAAATTGCAATGTAACGAGCATAAGCAATGACAGGTTATATGACATACTCCTTTCTGTAATTTGTCCTCCACAGCAGTTGCACCAACAAGTATCAAGTCCCTTTCCATCATATCAGACACCCGCTCCAGATTTGCCTCCCTATCACTACCGAATGAGGTTTTTGCTCTGCTGAATTCATCATTCCAAGCATTATACTCCGCCTCATCGAGTTTCTTGTAAGCTATTGCAAGAGTCCGCAGTCCGGCCTCCCCGTAATCGCTCAAATGTTTTGTGGTAACATCCAAATACTCTTTCCCGCCATTCGCTAAGCGTTCGAAGATGATGCTGTATCATACAAATTCTTTAAATACAAGAGCGAAGAGATTTTGAAGGTAGTAGCCCAATAAACACGAAACAGTAGCAAAAGAATCAGACCTGTCAGCTCCTTTGCAGAAGAGAAGAATCTGATCATTTTCATCCCTAACGATTACAGACATTCGCTTCCTCTTGCTAGTGAAGTCCAACAAATTTAGAAGTTTGTACTCCCTGAAATCAGAGGTAAATAGTACAAGACACACATCACAACCTGGTCAAAGATAGAACAAATCATCCACGCAGAAGTTAGAGATAATTGCCCATTATCTCACCTTTCAACAGGGTCCTCATAGGAAGGGTATCTCTCGCGTACATGTACACCCGACTGTGTTCTTTTACTTAACTCAAAACCAAATTCTCTGGCAGCAACAAGAAATGCACCTTCATCAGGTGATTCTGCTTCATATGTATAGATTCCAGTCTCTTCGTTTTGCTCTGGAATTGCACTGTGACAAACCGATAGTATTCGGAAAAATAGCAAGATGTCATCAGCAGTCGACTCGTTAAACCAATTCCCGGACATGAGGCGGTTATCCTCAAAGCCAAACCCCTTTATCGGCAGCCTAAGCATGTCATCTTTCGCAGTAACAACAGTCTCCAATTGGATTTCCGATTTCACAAATTCTTGACTTTTATCTGCCGATTGAGACATTCCGCTTTGACCCTGACCATCCATATCCCTCACCATCTAGTTCCGCAGCAGCAAGTTCGACATCACTAGGACGAGTGCCATATGCAATGCCAGCAATCGAGCATTTAATGAAATCCATTTGGTTGCATGTTAAGGTTCCGGTTTTATCTGATAGGATTGTATCAACTTGACCTAATTCCTCATTCAAGTTTGACGTCCGAGCCTGAGCTGGAGTTCCGGTCTCTTCATCAAACATATGGATATCCTTGTTTATGAAGTGTGCTTGGAGGACTTTTACAACCTCAATTGACACATAAAGAGATATCGGTATCAAGTACCCGTACAACATAAGAGCAGTAACCAGGTGATAAAACCCTGATTGCAGCGGTTGCTGAGGATCATATAGATGTTCATGGTCCGGAACCTGTAAATACCACCAGTTTGGCAAATCATATTTCGTCTTCATAATAAAACCGATGGAACTCATGACTGACATGACCACCAAAACAATGAAAAGGATGTAAATTATCTTGTCCATTTGTTTCTCGATTGTACTCCTCTTAGAAGGAGATTTCGTGGAGTTCTGCATAACTTTGCTATCATGACCAGTGAATACAACTACTCCATATACATAGGCCGTATTCCGAAGCTTCGAGTCTCGAAGGAGTATTTGACTTGGATCGATGGGATACACCTTACAATCATATTCCATTTTCCCCACAAAAGTGTAAAGACTGGAGTTTGGATCCTCACATTTGATGGTTCCACTGAAATCCTTCAAAGAAGAATCATCCTCAATGTTCTGTGTTACCTCGAGGGCTCGTTTCACTTTCAAATTCGTCTCTCCATCTAAATTCATAGTCTCTACGTAACAAATCCCGTCTTCGTAACTGGAAGATAAAAAAAGCAGATCAGCAGGGAAGAACTGATCCTTTTCTACTTTCACTACATCTCCTACCCGAATCTTCATCCACGGCTTAGGACCAAAAGTACCATCTTGCTTGTGCACAGACGCTTTCCTTAAGTTAACCTTCATGTCTTGCACAAACCGGCGCCAATCTTCCATAGCTTCCTTAGCCATACTCAGCCCCACAACAAAGACCAAAGGAGCAATCACGCTCAGAGGAGCAAAAGGTGTCACAGGAGTCAGCGACAACGCTGCAGCCAGGAGAAAGTACAAATTGGCAACGCGTCTGAATTGTTCAAATACTGCCTTGGGAATAAATGTTATGAAATTGTACTTGGTGGTGGATATGTAATTCGTGCAATACTTGAGCGGTTTTATCTCGTGCAGATATGGCTGGTTGCACTGAACAACTCGCGAGTAACCAGGCCCTTCGACAGGAAGGCAGGTTGTTTCTTCTTCGTCGGAAGTGCGTGGCCTGCGGCAGGTAGCAAATGTGTAAAGGCTGCTCCTGCGGAACTTTGCCCTGATTCTCCCCCGGGCCATTTTCTAACTATTTCAAAGTGAATCCTCCTTAGCTTTCTGAGGGAATCTCACAAACAAAACCAGCAGCACTTGCCCATTTAAGGCAAGTGAAAGGCTTTCTTATGCAAGCATCATTCTTCATGGCAAATTGACTTGCCCGCCTCAAAATTTTCCAAAACCCTAGAATATTTGAATCGGTGGATCCTAGCAATGCACCACCTAAAACAAAATTAATGCAGAAAATAGCTCAAACTAACATCATCATTTGCATAGCTAAACAAAGCCATATTACTATCCACGCCTAAATGACTAGATTCCAATTAAATAACATGATTAATGCATATATCATCACAAAATCACCAAACTCAAATTGAACAATTGAAAAACAAATCACACAAAATCAGCTGGAAATCAATAAATTGACGACGCATATCCCTTCAAATACCAAACGAATCATAGCATGGTAACGGAAAACAACGCAATTAACAAGATTTTGACAGGCAAAATTCCAGCTAAAAAACTATCACTCCAGCTCCAAAAATCAAATCAAACGTAAACCGATATTTCACATTCTCAATTTCTTCATCACGCCGAAACAAATCACACAATTCCCGCGCATAAAATAACGGTATTTTTGGCAAATTCATCTGATTTTACCTGAGCAAAAAATGATGAAAACGGAAATGGAGGCAAACTCAGATGGAATATCAGCTGAGGGGTGGCGCGGTGGAGAGAGATAGCGAGAAGGAAGAGGGTCGGAAAGGAGAGATTGGGAGAGTTTTTAGAGAGAGATGCGAGAAAATTGTGTCTCTGAATCCTGTTTTTTTCTCTCTAAAGTTCTTCGTGTTTCTCTCTCATTACTCTGTGAATTTTTCATCGCAAAATAAAACGGGAAATTTAGAGTAATAATGTTATTTATTTGTAATTATTTCGAATTTGAGTAATTAATTTTAAATTTAATAATATTGGTAAGAATTATTGTGTTACTTAAAGCAGTTGTATCTGATACTTGTCACTATCAATCCGATAAGATAGACACTATCAATCCGATAATAGCAAAACAATAAATAAAAGAGTCTTCATATTTATAGTCTTGCATTTCATTGTCGCAGCTGGCATTCTTGCACTACTATTATGGCTATCTATAGCCTGAGATGGGATCGTGAGATAGTACCTGAGAGTGAACCAAATGAAATACTTCTAATTTCAAAATTGTTTTTCCAATTTTGTGTGCTTATAATGCTATTTATAGGTGACCAATTAATTATTGTGCATTTTTATTCATTTCTAAGATATTGATATTAATTATGGCATGATCACAACCCACGTGCTACTGATTATTTTAATTTGATAATTACTTTCTTATTTTGAAAAATAAAATTAGAGATATAAAATTTAATGAGCATGCATATTTTTTACTCCCCTGTCCCACAAGAATATGAATTTTTGTTGGACACTGATTCGAATGTTACAATTAGTAAAGTAAAAGATAAGAAAAAGAATAAGAAAAAGTACTCCCTCCGTTTCTTCATAGTTGAGGCGAAACTTTTCAGCACGGAGTTTTAGAAATAAATGTTGGGTGTGTTAAATAAATAGATAAAAAGGTAAGAGAGATGAAAAGGTAGAGAGAATAAAGTATAAAGTGAATAAAGTAGAGAGAAAAAAGTAAGAAAGAGAAAAAAGTTACCATATATGGAAATGACTCAACTATAAAGAAACTTCCCGAAATAGAAAAATGACTCAACTATGAAGAAACGGAGGGAGTAATTATTTATAGTAATTAATTATAGTAATTAATTACAAAAGCTAAACCCTAAACCCTAGAAAAACCCGATATGATTATTCTTTCTTATTCCATTACTCTATCAACATATACTTTTTCTTATGTCTATTTCATTAGTATAATATCGACACAGTATATAATTTAAGTATATTTATAGTATTTAAAAATTAATTATTTTTCCTCCTTGTTGTTTGGAAATTTGGCACAAAGTTTAAGAATAACATATTAAGTGAATGATGAATAAAATAGAAAAGAATAAAATAAGAGAATTAAAGAGAGAATAAAGTAAGTGAAAAGATTATCTTTTTCAAAAATATAAATGACTCTATTAGGTTATAACTTTACAAAATAGAAAAATGACTCAATAATATGAATGAAACGGATGAAACGTCAAAACTAGTTGAAAATATATACTCAGGAATTCAAACAAATGGCTAATTGCCTTAAAAATCATGAACTTTCACAAAAGTTTGGTTTTTCCCGTGAACTATAAATGTTGCGTAAAAAATCATGAACTTTACTTCCGTGTGCTGATTTCCCGTGTTGGGTATTCCGGCTAAGATGACGATATTGATGCTGACGTGGACGATGAGTTGACTGCTGAGATGGATTTTTTCAATAAACAAAAGCATTACTTATTATACTTATCTCCCAAATCCCAAAATTGACAATGAATTGAAACACAACGCAAACGAATTGGCAAACCCATCTTATGCGCTCAAGTGCTCCCATCTTCAGCGGTGGTGACGGCGACGACGAGGGCTACGACAACGACGGGGAGGACTACAGAATCCGATGGCGCGACGAAATCGCGATTTGATTGAAGACGAAATCACGATGGGATGGAGGAATTACAGCTGGAGAAGGAGGACAGGATGGAGAATTACAGATGGAGGAAGAGGACGAGATGAAGTATTGCAGATGGAGGAGGAGGAATCACAATGAGATGGAGGAATTGCAGCTGGAGGAGGAGGAATCGCGATGGAGGAATTGCATATTGGACTTCACGATGGGAGGAAGAAATTGAAGAAGAATCATATACCCTATATGATTAATTTTAATTTTTTAACAAAAACTACACAAAACGACGTCGTTTTATGCGTGTAAAAACGACGTCGTTTTGTGTATTGACAACTCCGGTAGCCACGTAGGATAAGTTTTGGCTGGAAATATACCGAGTCGGGTCTTACGGGAAATTTACACAACCCGATAAAGTTCATGATTTTTTGCGCAACATTTATATTTCACGGGAAAAATCAAACTTTCATGAAAGTACATGATTTTTAAGGCAATTAGGCCTTCAAACAAAAATCATAGTACTACTATAAATCATATTGATGGTTTATAACATGACACTTATTTCTCTATGTAATATTCATTTTTTTAATCAGTAATATAAATGATTAATGAATGAAAATGTCAAGATATTTAAATTTGGAGGGGTTGACGGGCCTTTGACCCAATAGCATATAAGAAATTGGCCGTTTTTTTTTTAAAATCTAAATCCGGCCCAATAAATAAATTAATACTTAAAAATAATAATAATCGTCTCACCCTCTCTCAAAATCTTCTTCTCAAAATCTCCGGCGAAATTCACCGATCCACAGCCACTACCGCCGCCGCAGCCCCTGTTCTCTCCCCCAATTCACTCGCGCCAGCACTACAGCTCACCGCTGCTGCCACCGTGGACTTGTGCACGCCGCTCTCTTCTCCGCTCAGCAATATCAAAAAGCCCTAGTTCTATTTGTTCATCAGGTCAACTTCTTATTCAATTGTGTTACATCTTCTTCTCTAGCCGCTTATTGAGATTGTTAATCAGCTCTTTCAATAGATCGTTACTAGTAATTTGGATTTGTTGAATTAAATGCGGAACTTTCAGTGGAAATGGTGTTTACGGTGTTTGAAGCTTATAATGAATTGAATAACCGCAAAAATAGTTTGTGAATCTGTGTGGAAGACTCACTACTCTATGCTGTAACTCTTAATAAATACTCCATCAATTATCAATAGAAGGAATTTTGTAGATTAGGGCAGCGCATAGATTTGATTGGAACTACTAGAAGATTTGAAATTGAATAATCATTATATGCTGAAAGCTTTTGTGAATGAGAAAGATGCGAGCATTTCATTTATTTGGAGATGAGTTGGGATAAAAATTTGTTATAGCAATGGATTTTCTGGAAAATGCTAGTGATGAGATGGATGTATGTGATTAGTATGATCATGAAATGCTGACGAGAAAAAAACCTAGTCTGTCTGAGTTTGCAAATGCCTATGTTTTTGGAGAGGATAACTAATGGTGTGGTGAAATTGGCTTTAGAAGCTTAAATTGAATGAGATAGTCATGACTCGTGATAACTGCTAGGTTTCAATGTCTTTCATTGGTGGAACTGATCAGAAATTAGCTAATCTTCTTCCTGAATATGGCAAACATCTGGTTGTCCTATCTTCTTTTTTTACGATCCAGTTGCATATAGTAGTTTATTCTTTGTTTTTGTGTGGTTGAGGTATAAATTATTGGATTGTTTGAATCTATTTGTATGATCAATAGTAAGCACGCATTGTTTCTTTTTCTTTTCGATCTTGAGAATCATGTTGTCAATCTTCAGGTTATCACATTTTCAATACTGTTTTTTTGTGGAACCAAAATAGGTGATTGTAGGTTCAAGTTAAATTGCCGGACTGTAGATTGAATGTTTGTGTGCGTGTGTGTTGGTTTAAGTCCCACCTCTTCACTATCGTTCATTTACTAAATGGAACCGTTTCTTGCTTGCCTATATGAAAGCATGAACTAGTGTTTTTTTATAAAAGACTTCACCTGAGCTCTTGGCTAATGGACTGTTGAGATCTCAAAACAAGTGACCCAACCTAATCATTGCTTCTACTACTGGGCAATGCTGACTCAAAGAAAGACTGCCTGTACCCACTTATGCTATTGATTTTCACACACGAGTATTTTGGTCGAATTAGACACGTTCATGTTTGTAATACAAAATGATTATATATTCTCCTCCCTTCCCTTGAAAAAGTAATAGCTATTTATTCTTGTCCATGCTGAGTATTCTATACATGCTAGATGATCCTGGATGGTTACTAACATTTCTTTGATCTTTGGATAATAGTATGGCCAGGGCTGAAGGTGACATCAAAGAACCAATGAACGAGCAAGCCATCGCAAATGTATATGCTTCCATGAGAAATGAAATCAACCAATTCTACTCCAAGATCACCGAGCTGGAAATGGAGGTCAGCGAGCACTCCCTTGTGATCAATGCCATAAAACCACTCGATCCGTCAAGGCGGTGCTACCGGATGATTGGAGGCGTCCTTGTTGAGAGAACAATCAGAGAAGTTCTGCCAGCTGTGCAGAGGAATAAGGAAGGTCTTGAAGAGGTGATTGCTCGGCTCAATGAAGCGTCCGAGAAGAAGAAAAAGGACCTGGCCGAATTCGAGTCCAAGTACAAAATCAGAATCCGGAAGGGCGATGGTGAAATGAAGGATGAGAGTAAGAAGGAAGGGAACGCGCAGGGCGTCCTCGTTGGCCCTGCCGGATCGAATTAATTGCAGTTGAAGGTTATATGCTTCTGTATCTAGTGATTGAAATTTGAAACCTTTTAAGTTGATAAATTTTTCTATGTTTTTTTGATGGGCATGTAAAAATTAATTAGACTCACAATTAACTGAAAAATAAAAAAAAATTAGAGACCACCCATATATCTTAAATGGGCCTGATTAGAAGTTTGGGCTAATGGCCTTCTGAACTTTGGATTTTCAGCCCACCTTCAACCTGAAATTCCAACTATACCCCTGCAAATTTAGTGACAAAATTACGTTACATACTTTCAAACCATGCAAAATTTAGCAGGTTACGTTTTCATTACGATTCCATCAAAAAAGAATTAGTAGTAGTTGCTACTAAGACAATAGCCATTGTACTACTTCACTTAGTAAGAAGCTTCAATTTAATTCTTTGGTAGGACCACAGAAATTTCCATCTAAGTCAATATAAATAGTATTATTATGATTGCAGAATTGATGTATCATTAACAGCACAATCATTTTTTTCTATCATAAACCCAGGGGTAGTTTTGGAAATTGGAGCTATGGACGATTGATTGCCTCTCTCTTTAACTTCCATTTATGTGTTGTGATTTGGGCCCTTTATTTTAAAATTTTAACATTTCTTGCTCAATTTTGGAAATGCATTTATCTTATAGTTGCATGGTTTATTTGTTCTCTTCACAATGATGTACTCCATGCATGTCACTATCACTAAGTTTGATTTTTATATATCAAAGAAAAAAAGTATATCATGTAAATAGATTTAAAAATACATAAGACCATTAATTTATTTTTGAATTTTAAAAAGAAATAAGTATATAGGAGTATTAACTTTTTTTGGAAAAATGTCAGACCTATATTTTCTTTCTAGGGGATAAATTTCAGTCTGTATTCTCATCCTAGACTCGATTATGGTTCTATGAGCATTGTATGATTTTATTATGACTTGAAAATGACATAAATTCCATTTCCTTGTCTTCATATATTTTGAATGTTTTTTCCGAATATCCATAAAATGAATTCAATGGGGACCAAAAAACACCTTGGCTAACAAACATATAGTATATTCAAAACATGGCACAATAATCACTAATCATCATTATACTTTTTGTTTTAATTTGGCATCATTCTTGATGATGATCCCATTTAATGTGAAACCATTAAGGAAAAAAGCAGAGTATAATGTGGTCCTCATCCCTAATCAATACTCCATATTTTTCTCCTTCCACAATTCAAGTCTTATTGCGGTATTTAATCTAATTAATTTTCACTCAAAAAGTCCATTTGTAGTCTGCTGATTTATTTTCAACTATTGCAAATTCCATACCCTAAAAGGAAATTTTTTAAAAAATAAAATAAACTTTTTGTTTCTTGTTTCGATCACATTCCAAACAGTTCCATAGACAAAAACATATACACAACACACACACATATACATATATGAATCTTGATGGGAAAGTACAAAATTGAATGCTGTGATGAGTATATTTAAATGGCAAAAATTCCTAAACGAAATCCCTTCTTTTCATGTATCACATCTCTGCTAGATTCCTTAGCTAAATTTTTTTTATTCTGCAAATTAAAATATCAGAAAAATGATGAATACTTGCCAAAATTTCTTCATAAATGGAGCTACAAAAAGATTCCTCATCACAAGAATTTTTATTCTCATGATTACAATAAAAAGGACAGTCACTTTTAAACCTTAAAACCAAGAAACAAGGTAGAACTGAAGTAAGAAGACATCTGCTGTATTTTTGGAGGGAGAATACATAGATGGACCACCTTGTACAACATAGACATACTTATGCATTTTGTAAGAAATCACCACTTATTTTGTGGCTAGCTTTTGGAGAGTAGCAAGTTATAAATCTAGCTTTTTTGTGGTGTTGTACAAGGAATGATTATAATTTCAAAATTGGAGCCAATGTAGAAAATTTAAATTTCAAGTCCCTTTGTCCATAGAGGTGAAGCCATTTGCAACGTCGTATTTTATTCACTTCTTGAGCATACACTAACTCCAACATGTAAGAGTACGTCACTCATTGCCTAATTATAGCCTGCCACGTGGCTTTATTCTAGTACTACTTCTTAGTGCTCAATGGTTGTGGGCAGTGTTCAACGTTGTGGATGTCCTGATAAATCTACACAATATCTTATCATTTTAAGTCAAACAAACCAAACGAGACCTTAATGCAAAACCAACCACATTTCCCCCAAAGATCCCTTCCGATCATCCCTCATTTTATGTATACTATTGCATTCAATGTATTTCAAGTAATACACATCCAAATCTCTCTCTCTCTCTCTCTCTTAGCTATGTCTATGTGTGAGAAGAAGACTATTTAGGTAAGTAACACACACTGAAACACACATAGACACACATATATATGTGTGTGTATGTATACATAGATACGCAGACAAACTGCATGGATGGCTAAGCCAATTTCACAGCCCACAAACCCTCACTATAAAACATCTTCAACGGTTCTTAGCAGCTTTTTCACCTCAAATTCACACTCTCTCTTCTCTAGTCTCTCTCTCCACTTAAATTCCTTCTGCACTGTCAGGGAGTTCGGAGCAATTAAGGATACAAATGTCAAATCACAGCTGCTGCAATAAACAGAAAGTGAAGAGAGGGCTTTGGTCCCCCGAGGAAGATGAGAAGCTCATCAACTACATCTCCACCTACGGCCACGGCTGCTGGAGCACCGTTCCTAGACTCGCAGGTCTCTCTCTCTCTCATGGCATTTCATGTGAGAGATGATGATTTAATTCATGTGTGTTTTTGCAGGATTGCAAAGATGTGGAAAAAGCTGTAGGTTGAGATGGATCAACTACCTAAGGCCTGATCTCAAGAGAGGCAATTTCACCCCACAAGAAGCTGCCCTCATCATTGAGCTCCACAGACTCTTAGGCAACAGGTCTTAATCCTCATCTTCTCTTCTAAAATGATGATTTACGTAGACATTTTGGAAAAGTTGAGAATTTTTTCACAAAAAATTAGGATTAGCCTCTTGATTGAAGTGGAAAAGGGATAAAAATCGAATCTTTTTGTGTTTGGTGTAGATGGGCTCAAATAGCGAAGCATCTACCGGGAAGAACAGACAATGAGGTGAAGAATTTCTGGAACTCGAGCATCAAGAAGAAGATCATGGCACATCACAACATGTCCTCAGCATTAATCTCTTCTTCCTCAAATCTCATGAGCGATTACATGGGCAACAATCTCATAATCGCAAATAATCCCCAAATCGACCATACAAACCCTAATTCCCAATTTGAGCCTTTGATGAATTACGCCCCCAATTTAGCCCTAATTCACCACGCCCCAATTTCGCTCGATTCCGAGCTCCACTCATGGCCGATCACATGCAATCAAGCTGTGAAACAGGATCACGGCGCTGCCGCGTTCGGATTCGACGGTTACGATCATGATTCGGGGCTGCTGGATGCGCTGATGCCGGAGCTAGCTGAGATGGCGAAAGGGTTTGAATTTGGGGTTTCTGCAAATGCTGGTGATGTTATGCAAGATGGGCTTGATTCGGGCTTCGGGCCGCTCTATCCCAACCATATCAAGAACATATCGTCTCTCATGGCCTCGTTCGTACCTCCGCCGCCGCCCTCCGCCGCGTCGCTGCCGCCGCTGCCGGGATGTTTTGCTTCATTTGAGATGGGGAATTAACCAATGAAGCTAATAATTTTTTAAAAAATTGTTATTATGGTTGTATTGAATTGTTTAATGATTTTCGTAATTTATTGTTCATAATTATGTGTCAATTTATGTGTTGAATTAATAGTTATTTTCTGCAGATGTTTCGTAAAACTGTTTCAAATATTTTTTTGAAATTCGGTGGTTAATTATACATATGATATAAATTGAGTGATTAATAAATTTACAAATTTGTAATGAGGATATGTAAATTTATTGTTTCAAGAATTGTCTTTTAAAACAAAAATATAAATTTGTGCACGTTGTAATGTACCTTTAATAAGCATGCATAAAGAATGTACTATAAATGTATGGAGCACAAAACTAGAAAAAATGGAATGTATAAAAAGAAATTCGTTTGGATTTAAAGTGCACTCTGAAAATGGTGATGTTATTTTATGAATATAATATGGATATAAATAGGGAGAAAAATTTATGCTAGATATCTTACAAGAATAATATAATTGTGAACATCACTCTAATTTAATCTCATATATTATTATTTGATAATATCTCAAAAAATATTGTTGACATTATTAATTGTATAAATTATGTGTAAAATCAAAATATGATTTTACTTTACGTTAATTAAAAAATTGTTGACATTATTAATTGTATAAATTATGTGAAAATTTTGTAGTTCAAATTTGTTTCACTTTACCCTAATTAAAAAATTTGCCAAATGACATTCAGTTTAAAACTCTTAATCAGACAGATAGGAAAATGTAGGACCCAACTATTTTTTCTCATCTTCAATACTTAAAAGTCAACTAAAACCCGTGCCGGGTCAAAATGACCCGAATTATCCGGGACGGATGGAGTAATTAAGTTGACCCCAACATCACATTATTACATAGTAATACAAGGCAAAACATTCAAAACCCCTTTGAAATAGCAACTACTACTATAAACAGCTTAATGACAATATGCATGTAACAGCTCATTTGACACACAGAAATAAGTGATCATTATTCCCACTTTACAAATCTCCAAATTTTCATAATTACAAAAACCAATCACCAGATTACTAATTGCACAAAATTAGATACAGCAAACAACCAACATCAAAAAGCATGTTAAGCAAATTAGTAATCTAATTTTGGACTTAAATGTCAAAACATCACCACTAAATGTAAGAAAAATTCAGTAACTAAAAACCCTATTCTTTCTGGTAAAGCAGAGTTTATACAACAAACCAATACGTACACCAACCTCAAAAAAAACCAGAATTTGAGGATAAAACCCAAAAAAAAAAAAACAAAATCAAGAAACCAAAAAAACCAACCTATGATCCATTTTTGAGTAACTGTTAAAAATAATGGGAAAGAAACTAAGTTTCTGCAGAAGAAATGAGGGGAAAAAATAAATTAATACTGCCACATGGTATTAGAAAAATACATGTGACAGATGATCAAGCTTGAGGCTTCAAAATGTACAGATAAGTTCCGACAGCTCGTCTTCCTATTGTCCCGCTAGTACTGCAGAGCTTATCCAGTTCAAAGCTGCAGCATCGGTCTCTGAATCCACGGAGGCATAGAATGGAGTGAGTGAAACCTGTTTCGAGAAATGCAGAAACCGTTAGCTCCCAATAGTCCGATTCTATCACTGTTGGAAGAGATTTTGCAAGAAAACGTAGCAAGGCCAAACTTACAAAGCCATTCTCAACCGCCCTGAAATCCAGATCCTCACCGTCTTCCTTGTTGTCCTTGTGGAGCATCTGAACAATAACATAGTCGAGTCATTCATCGAGCCAATCAACAGATCATTTCTTAGTATAAGAATATGGGAAACAAGAACTAGTTTGTATGATATCCAGACCTATGTGGCACATGATTCGAATTAGCTAAAGTAAAGATTAGTTTTTTATAAGCCAATTAATAGATCTTTTCAAGAAAGTGAATCGATAAAGGTTAGGCTAGGGAACTCATTCTAAAGATCACTAATCATGAGTTTAAAGCATAGAAAAGACTAATGACAGCGCTACACTTTCTATATCCGAACACATAAAATTTTACCTCTGCGCGGAAATACTTGACTGTCCTTTTGAATTCAGATTTCTCTGATGCACCAACTGATTCAACGACCTCGATATCCTTTTTCTGAGTGGTCAGACGCCGAGCAGCACCCTGGGGATGAAAGCATCAAAGTAATTATCACATTGCACACTAGTAAAAGATAAACAACATATTTGAATGTCTAAAGATGACTCACAGCAGCAGATGCATCACGGCTGAGTTGGGCAATATTCAATCCCATGGGTGGCTGACCACCAGCGAAACGTGCAGTAGCCTGTGCCCTGGTGTTTGAAACGGCTTGCCAGTTAAGGTTGGACCTCCACTGGCTTCTCTTGGTGACTTTGATTCCCTGTTGAAATAATATTGCAATGATGCGTATATTTTGTACTCAAACAAATGATTCAATCAGTTTTCACTGTAAAACAGAACATAGTCATCAAAGTAATGCAAAATATAAGAAGTCAAGAACTATTCACATGAGCTGCAAAAGACCGATTTTTTCTCAATCCCATAATGAAAAACTTCGAATCAACAACTTTCTCAAATGGTTTAGAGTAGCAAAAGGATCATGTATATTAGCACCCAACATCAATCCATTGTGCTTCATTTGGGCCCATTTATAAACTCTAAAACGCTACGGTGATTAAGACATCACACAATGAACCAAGTCTGTTGACGCCAAGTATCAAAAATCGAACATAGCATTAAGAATAGAAATACTTTCGCAACTATTTCAGTAACACTTCATCCCAGCAAGCTTTATATTTTATGAAAGAAACAATTAACCAAGTAATGCTGATATAACTAACAGTTCAATGACGATATAATTTCAGCATGATCGAGCACCTTAATAATCTGTCCTATTGCATACACAGTCCTAGTTTTTGTCACCTATGAAATGAAATGGATAAGATACTAATACTGAACCTTGTTTGCAGAGGGTGCTCTCGGAAGTTCCAAGTCCAACGAGAAGCCTTTAGGAAAAAACCCCTTCTCGATATCTCTCATGGCTGCCTTTATTATTGGTAAGCACACAGCGACAGCATCCTTGAAGTCACTTTCCTGACTTTCATCCTGCCTGCAATAGTTTGCTATCTAAGCAACACACACTCGGGAAGTGAAATCACAAACTACTTGCAAGGACAAGAACAAACCAGTTAAGCGATATAGAAATGGACGGCACACCACAAACCAGTGCTTCCCTAGCTCCAGCAACGACGCTCGAATAAAACCTAGATTACCAGATTATCCTTTTAGCAATGGTTCTCACAAAATCAACGGAACACAAAAGATTGAGTACAACAACAGCAACTTACATGTGGTGTCCACAGCTCGAACCCTTGTTGATACCACTTATCACCTACACGAAAGAAACAAGATGACATCTTTGGAGAGCCAAGCAACACCTAAATAACAAAACTGACATCCTTAGTTAAAATTCAAACAAACATACCAAAAGAGGCTTAGTCCATGAAAACAGTGCACCGGACAATGCTAGCGACACACAATCCACCGGAGTTCCTGAAAGTCGCATACAGCACAACGGTTGATTCAATACCACACAACACATAACTCAGATACAATCAACATACAAACAAATCAAACCGCACCAGAAATTTCATAAGCAGTGGCTCCCTTAACCTTAACTGAGTTCACCTCAATAGTCTCCTTAAGCGACACCGAATGCGCCGACGTCGTTTTATCCCTACATTTGCCCTCTAGAAAGATCAGCAAAACCTCCAAAAATCAACATAGCATAAAAAGGAGATGTCTTTCTAGGACACATCAATTCCACCCCCAAATAATAATGGAAAACGCAAAGATCATTCAATCAAATTGAAACAAATTCATGGTGCACTGAATCAAAAATTGCATCAACATAGAGAGAAGGATGATTAATTACGATTGAGGGGCAATGACATTGACATTGTAAGCGCCTTCGGAGACGAGAGCATCGAGGAGAAAAGAGAGCCCGGGAGATTCGATTCCGTCGCTGTTGGTGACGAAAATCACGGGCTTCGAGGAGTCATCGTCGCCCTCGGAGGAGAAGGCGGGGGCCGAATCGTCGTCGGCCTTGGACGAAACGGCGTCGTCTTCGTCCGGCTTGCGATTTGCGAGAGCTTGCTGGAGATTGGAGACGAGGCCGGGAGGGAGGAAGTTGTTCTTCAGCGCAGGAGTTGTCATTTTCAGAGTGAAAAGAGAAAAGGGGAGTGGAATCTGAGTGGAATTATTGCGATGGTGATGATGAAGAAAGCGGGATAGGATTGGGAAAGGTGGATTTGAAAATCAAAGCTACTGTATTGAGAGAGGGAGAGAGATAATGAGGAAAGGGGAGAGAGAGGGAGCGCGATTCAAACGGTGGTATTTGCAGAGAAGGGAACTGAGGGATTTGAGGGCTGCCATTGGCGCGTGGTGAGCAATCGCTTGAGGAGGTGGTTGGGATTTAATTGAAGAATTCGATTGTAAAAAAAAAATGATAAATAATTATTAGTAGTAGGAGTATTAATATTTATATTGCTAAATGATCAATTTTTAGAGAGAGCTTAAGATAATACTCCCTGCGTCCAGCAATAGTAGTCCCATTTTTCCAAGGCACGGGTTTTAAGAAAGTTTTGGAGTGTGTAATAAATGGTGTGTGATAGTGGAATTTGGGACCCACCTCAATTGTGTTAAAATATTTTATTCCATGTTGGAAGTTTTATTGGTATGAGATGAAAGTGCCAAATTTGGCTTTGTCTACCAAAACTAAAGAAGCTGCCAAATTTTTTTTTTGGAGTTTTTATGTGTTGAGTTTCACGGACAGAAAGAAAGAAAGAAAAACTGAATTTAAAAATTACACAAACATTAACAAAATGCTTTCAAATGCTAATTCATCACATTCATTTCAAATCTGTTCAAAATACACTTCCAAAAGTGCTAAAAATACAAGGAGGGAACTGAAATGTTCAAATTTTCCTCTACAAAAAGTTTGAGGGAAATTTGAATTCCAAAAGGTACAACTCCAAACATCAGCTATAAATACACCACCTACACTCATTTAAGACACTCTTACCAACCCCAAAATCTGAGAAACTCCAAAAAAACTCCCTTAGTTTATGTAAATTTAAATCCCTCGGAGAAATTTCATCATATGGATGGATAATGGGTAGAGGCAAACCAAACACTTGAACAGCAACATCAAGAACAATGTGGTTCAGTTTCTACTCAAGCACAACCATGATGGAGTACTTGCAAGAGGGGCTGTAATGGAGGCAGCAGAGACATTTGAGGTCAGTAGGAAGACCGTGTACAGGCTATGGAAGGCAGCCAAGGAGCAGATGCAAAGGGGAGAACCTGCAAGCATGGAAGGAAAGATTAAAGGATACACACATGCTGACATATTACAACTTAATGAAGAAAAGGTTAGAAACTTATCTATTCTTGAGAGAGCTTCATTGAGAACAATGGCTGTCAAATTGAATGTTAGCAAGAGCACAGTAGGTGTATGGGTGAAGCAAGGTAAATTAAGGCCACATACGAATGCAATCAAACCTTCCCTCACTAATATGAATAAGCTAGCAAGAGTTAGATGGAGTCTTAGTCAACTTCAGCCACAAATTACTCAAGGTAGAGTTCAATATCAGAGCATGCACAATGTAGTGCATATAGATGAAAAATGGTTCTATATGACCAAGGCATCAGACAGGTACTACCTTTTGCCGGATGAGGATGAGCCATATAGATCATGCAAATCCAAGAGATTCATCACCAAAGTTATGTTTATGTGTGCTGTCAGTAGACCACATTTTGGTATGGATGGGCAGGCAACTTATGATGGTAAGGTGGGAATATTTCCCTTCACTGAAGTACTGCCAGCACAGAGGAAGTCAAAGAACAGGCCCAGAGGGACCATGGAAACCAAGCCATTACATTCAGTCACAAAGGAAGTGATGAGAGACTGCCTTATCAACAAGGTATGCAACTTTTTCCATTCTATCAGATCTTAAAAACTCAACAAAGATCATCATTTAGCTATGTTATTGTTATTCATGCCAGATTATACCTGCAATTAAGGCCAAGTGGCCAATTTGGGCAAGCAAAGACATCTACATTCAGCAAGATAATGCAACCCCACACATAACAGCTATGGATCCAGAATTTCAGGCTGTTGCCAACTCAGATGGATTTAAAATCCAACTGATTTGTCAACCACCTAATTCCCCTGACACTAACATCTTAGACTTGCGATTTTTTAGAGCAATTCAGTCACTGCAGTATGAGAAACCATGCAGCACTGTGGATGAACTTGTGGGGAATGTGTGTAGCTCTTTTGCAGAGCTTTCACCACAAACTCTCAATAAAGTTTTCCTAAGCTTGCAGGCTTGCCTCACTGAAATCCTACAGTGCAGGGGTGGAAATGGCTACAAAGTTCCTCACATCAACAAGGATAGGCTACAAAGAACTGTTGGATTGCCTAAAGTGCTGGAAGTGGAGGAGGATCTTGTGAGAGAGGTGCTGCATTACTTACAAATGCCAGAGAACAATGATGGGTCAATGTATGATATTGGCCCTCTGTCAAATGCATTCAGCAAGATAATGCAACCCCACACATAACAGCTATGGATCCAGAATTTCAGGCTGTTGCCAACTCAGATGGATTTAAAATCCAACTGATTTGTCAACCACCTAATTCCCCTGACACTAACATCTTAAACTTGGGATTTTTTAGAGCAATTCAGTCACTGCAGTATGAGAAACCATGCAGCATTGTGGATGAACTTGTGGGGAATGTGTGTAGCTCTTTTGCAGAGCTTTCACCACAAACTCTCAATAAAGTTTTCCTAAGCTTGCAGGCTTGCCTCACTGAAATCCTACAGTGCAGGGGTGGAAATGGCTACAAAGTTCCTCACATCAACAAGGATAGGCTACAAAGAACTGTTGGATTGCCTAAAGTGCTGGAAGTGGAGGAGGATCTTGTGAGAGAGGTGTTGCATTACTTACAAATGCCAGAGAACAATGATGGGTCAATGTATGATATTGGCCCTCTGTCAAATGCATTTGGCTTCTAAGTAAGCCAAAGTGATGGTTATGAAATAGGGTGGACTGATCTTTTTGGTGTGTTGGTCAGGCCATAGTCTTTATGGAATAGGGTAGTCTGATTTTTTTGGTGTGTTGGTCAGCCCCTATTATTTTTTGGGTTAGGGTCTGATGTTTTTGTTTTTTTGGTGTATAGAAATAGTGCAAACCTAATGTGATGCACATATGCAGGATGATGCTATAAGACCCTCAGAAAAATTTCATCATAGGGAATGGACACAAGCCTCCAAACCTAATCAAGGGGTGGCTTTTCACACAATATAAGCACCACAATTCACCACAGCACCACCCAATAACAAATTGCAGCAAGTATAGCAACAATAAACCATCATAAACATCCCTCAGAAAATTTTCAGCATAGGGAACCAATAAAAGCCTCCAAACCTAATCAAGGGGTGGCTTTTCACACAATATAAGCACCACAATTCACCACAGCACCACCCAACAACAAATTGCAGCAAGTATAGCAACAATAAACCATCATAAACATCCCTCAGAAAATTTTCAGCATAGGGAACCAATAAAAGCCTCCAAACCTAATCAAGGGGTGGCTTTTCACACAATATAAGCACCACAATCACCACAGCACCACCCAACAACAAATTGCAGCAAGTATAGCAACAATAAACCATCATAAACATCCCTCAGAGCCATTCAGCATACAAATAAGCACCACAATTGGATTAATCAGCCCAACATCAGAAATTTCAGCATATAGCAGTAGAATGCACAAATTCCAGCAACCAACAACAAATTCCAGAGCGACCATCAGTCAAACATTACTAATTCCAGCATATAGGGCAAGATTAAGCCTCCTAACCCAAAAGGGGGTGGCTAAATCAACACAAAAAAATACTGTAACCCTAAATACAAACCAAGTCAGAATCTCCGAACCCTAGATAGGGGGTGATTCTTACAAAACTCACAATATTAGAGAAGATCTTTCATGTCGGGCAAGAGAATCAGGAGGAACTCCTTGAACCACTCCTCTTCCTCAACAGGACGCCGCCGCCTCTTCACCCGCGGAGTTTCAGGTACCACAGTGGAGTCGGGACTCTCATAACCCGGCGTATCAGGGACGATAAGCTCCGAATCGAGCATGGTCTCCGGCGTATCAGGGACGATAAGCTCCGAATCGAGTATAGCTTCCAGATCTGGGGTTTCAAGGAACATAGAGGGCTGAGAATCGGTCCACGGAGGGACTTCCACCATCGGCGTTTCAGGAACTACGGTGGACATCGAATCGGCCGAATCTAGCCCATAGATGGGGGATAGGGTTTCAGAGGGTACATAATCCATTTAGGCTAGAGTGGGGAAGAGGAGGAGGCGGCGATTGGGAGGAGGAAGAGGAGGCGGCGTCGAATTAGGGTTTCAACAGAGCGAATTTTGGTGAGCGAGAGAGAGAGGGAGAGTTGTGTTGATGTTAGTGAGCGAGAGAGTGAGAATTTTGGTGAGCGAGAGAGTGAGTATTGGTGATTTTAGGGATAGATAGAGTGAGAGAGATG
>NC_062966.1:38086630-38185823 GCF_023119035.1 Salvia hispanica | reverse complement strand
GCATGGCTTATTTCTTCCCTTCACTTTAAAAAGTCAACCTTGTTTAATTATTGTACATGTCATGACATTTATTGGACCCTACTTTATTTCTTCCGTCTACCATTAAATGTTCTGTTAGACTTATCATAAATTTAGATAAATTAGTCGAATATAGGTGAAAAAAGACATGTGAAATATAAATCTCATTTTTATATACGAATTTTAGAGTGAATGTGAGTACACTGAGTAAGTAGAAACTGAAGTTCATCAACCATAACTACTAAAATAGAATGAAACATTTTACAATGAACATCACAATATACTAAGATAAAAATATTTAATGGTGAACATATGAAGTATTAGTATTTCAAGAAAAGTAAATTATACATCTTTCATGTCAAGGAAATTCGTTATTACTAGTACTATTTTTTTGTTATACACTAAAAAATTCAGGGTTTATGCTTGTTTTCCTTTTCGGATGCTCCAAATATATATAAGGCATACTTTCATAAATAATTATGTTTTCTAATTTATGTGCTAGTGTATTCTTTATTTATTCTTTTATCAACTCTAGCATTAGTTTATTATAATATGGGCATATTAAGGTTTGTTGCATAATTATTTATTCCATTCTCAATTTTTGTAAAATACTCAATGATCGCCTATATTATTGAAAGGAAAGAGTATTAACTTTTTAAGGATAATCTCAAATTTATATTTTTTTTCCTAGACTCGATTCTGGCTCTATAAACATTGCATAATTCAAATTATGACCACGATTCATAAATGACAGAAATTTATACCTTTGTCTTTATTAATTTTGAAATTTTCAGCTTCTATCCCTTAAAATTATACTATGTTACATGATATTAATGCACTATTAGAAATGGAGGTAGAATTTTTTTAAAATGTCCTACAAGAAAGTCTAACATAAAATTAAGGATGCATATTATCTCATTCATATATCCAATTATTAATTGCACGTATTTCTAGCTATAAAATGTCTCTCTTCTCTACCACTTAAAAGCCAAATTAAAGAAGCAAAATTTGAGTTGAATGAGAAATGGGACCAAAAATCACCCGGGCTAACAAAATTTTAAATAAGAAACATGGCACCATAATCATTAATCATCATTATAGATTTCAATTGGCATTGTTCTTGATGTTGATTCCTTGTTAGAGTGAAACCATTAAGGAAAAAGCTGAGTTTAATGTGGTACTCATCCCTAATTAATCAATATATTTATCCCTTTCAAGAATTTAAGATCTATATTCTTAATGTAGTGTATTGATTTTTTTTTCACTATTGCAAAATCCATACCAGAAGAGGAAATATAAATAAATTTTGGTTATCGTTTAGACCATTTTCTAACCAATTCCATATATATATAGTCCGCGATACTTTGTTTGGGTACGATCGACAGTCAATATATGTGATCTATAGTTTATGCTTGGATATGCGACGCCTAGTGATTGTTTAGAAATTATTATCGGAACTTCTCATTTAGTTTAAAGCTGCAGTGAGACCACTAGTTTACAAAGGATGAGGATTGACGGATAATGCCATGATATATGCTACTTGTTGCTTCTATTTTTTTTTTTTAGATAGAACACTTGCTTTGTTATTTCGTTGATATCATTACTTTTCTTGTTGTTAATATTCTGAACTGATTAATTTGTACTGCTAGCTCGCCACAAAATTGAATTTTGTGATGAATAAATCAAAATGGCAATGTTAACTATACTGCAAATTGAAATGATGAATACATGCCAAAACAATTAACTGCTAAAATTTTCATAAATGGACCACAAAATGCCCAGCATAAAAGAAAAATTAAACTCACGTTAAAAAATTAGCTCATCAAAAGGGCTTAAATTTTTTCTTATTTTGTAGTAATTTCTTACAGTAATTACAATAAAAAAGGACAGTCACAGTTAAAACCTTAAAACCAAGAAAGTGACAAGTAGAACTGAAGCTGTATTTGGAGGGAGAATACATCTATGGACCACCTTGTACATCATAGACATACTTATTCATTTTGTAAGAAAATTACCATTACTTATTTTCAGGCTAGTTTTTTGGATAGTACCAAATAAATATCAAATCTTTGTTTTTGTATGTTTTAGCTTGTTTATGTCAATATGGTTGTACAAGGAATGATTATGATTTTAAAATTGGAGCCAATATAATTTAAATTTCAAGAAACCTTGTGGGATCTTGCATTTACATAGAAGTTTAAGATTGTGAAGCACCCCATGCCCAAATAAGTTTTATTCATTCGAACAATTAACGCATGCACGTACGTACGTGTAGGGAGAGATTCAAATAAAAATTGCGAGAACGGAGAATCATTTTAAAACATTAGATCGCAAAAATATAAAATTGATGACTGGCGAAAATTTCTTTTTTATGAAATGTAGTTAATTTCATTGTAATGCATTCCATAATAAGTTCTTACTATAAAAAATACTCTATATATTCGGGATAAAGTGTCCCGTTTGACTCTGTGTGAATTTTAAGAGATCGATGTAAAGAAAAATGAGTGGATATAATTTAGTTGAATAAGAGTGTATTTATTGATTTGGTGGGAACACTGGAGTGTTGGTCTACTTACCCAAAATGCAAACAAAAATAACTTTTAATTGTGAAGATACCATAATGGAAAATGAGATATTATATTGTGAATAGATAGTGTGGATGCATCATCTTTGTAAATGAGTATAGCGCTAGAATTTTAATACCATTAATGGCGAAAAATTTATTTTTCCGAAAAAATTCAGTTAATTTTACTATGCAATGTTTTTGTTCTTACAATAAAAAAATACTAGTATACTAGTTTTCATATTATCCGTAATATACATATGTATATTTATCATGTTTGAACCAAATCATTTCTACGTTTAATGGGCTTAGTTTTCTTGTATTTCCTATATGTGATATTGGTACAAAAAATGGTATTTCAAAATGTCTATTTTTATGTAGTTAGTTGGAGTAGATCTGTCTAATAAATGTAGTTTGCTTATTTCATAAACCACCAATTTTCCCTCAAAGATCCCTTCCCATCCCTCGATTTAAGTGTGAGTGTGTGCACACTCACATCTTTTAATGTTTGTTTCTGTTTTTAAAAATTAAATTACACACACACATATTAGTCCTCAAAACATATAAATTTATCATTTTAGTCCATCGTTCAAAGTGGTCACTATTTTATCATTAAGGTGGGGTATGTTCTCGACTCACAGTCTCATACTAGAATATACTTTTTTTTAAATAATTACTAATACTATAGTTAAGGTGAGATCTATTGTCGACTTACACTGTTTATAAATTTTTTAATAATTACTTACGGTATCTTTTAATTGATTAGACTCACTCTCATCTCCCAACAAACAATACAATTTTAAGTGTGAGAGTGTGCACATTCACATCTTTTTAATGTATTTTTCCAATTTCAGAATCTAAGTCACACACACAATACACATACTCTATTAGTCTAAAAGGTAGATAATTTCTCATTTTAGTCCTTCTAAAAAAATGGGCACTTTTCATTTATAGTAGTAATTATCATTTAGGTGAGATCCTATTCTCGACTCACACTCTTCAACTATAGTATAATTTTTTCTAATTATTACTAATACTATGTTTAAGGTGAGATCTATTGTTGACTCACACTCTTCAGTTATAATACTTACAGTTCTTAATAACTACTAACACTATAGTATTTTGTGTCGAGACGAGAAATTTCTCAACACAAAATACTATAAACCCCTTTTTCACTAAACCATGTGCCGTGTCCACTGATATCTATTTTTAGTGGACAGAGATAACAGGTATCTCTAAGACAGTCTTACTTAGTATGAGTGAGGATTATGAAAAATTAGTTAGGTAAGTTATACACACACACCTACACACACTTATATATGTATGTATATGTACATAGATTTGAAGAAGATGGTAACAGATGGGAGTGTAGAAAAATTGCATGGGTGACTCGTGGACTATAAGCCAATTCACAGCCATAAAACCCTCACTATAAATCATCTTCAACGCCTGCATTTCACTCTCAATTAATTCTCTCTCTCTCCCATTTCTCTCCACTAATATTCCCTCTGCACTCAACTAATGCATAAAGCTGTCTGAACTCAGCAGCAGCAGTTGGAGTTCGGAGAAATTAAGGTAACATAGACACAATCATGTCGCATCACAACTGCTGCAATAAACAGAAGGTGAAGAGGGGGCTTTGGTCTCCTGAGGAAGATGAGAAACTCATCAACTACATCTCCACCTACGGCCATGGCTGCTGGAGCACTGTTCCTCGACTCGCAGGTCTCTCTCTCTCTCTTTTCCCCTCTCTCTCTCTCTTAGGGTTTAGATGATTTCATGTGTGTGTTTGTGTGTGTGTAGGATTGCAAAGATGCGGAAAAAGCTGCAGGCTTAGATGGATCAACTACCTGAGGCCTGATCTCAAGAGAGGGAACTTCACACCTCAAGAAGCTGCTCTCATCATCGAGCTCCATCGATTCTTGGGAAACAGGTCTTCATCATCTCCGTCGTCTTAATCAATCTTATTTTGTGTTCTTCAACTTAAAAGAGTGTTCTTTGGAATAAATTCTCTTGACTTATGATTTTTTATCTCTTGAAACTCAGAATTTGTGAAAAGTTTGATTTGTGTCAGACCTGACATGTTCTGATGACGGAATGGGACCCAGATTCTTGGGTTTTGTCATCGTAATATGTCAGATGAGATGTTAATCAAATTTTTTAAAAAAAATTGAATTTTTTTAGAGACCCTTGATTTAATTTGAAAAGAAACAAAAAAGAAAAATAAAATCTATGACTTGAGAACTCATTATTTTGTCATTGAAGTATATATGTTAAATGGGACACAATCAAACTTGTTGCAAAGTTTGTGTTTTTAACAAAAAAATGTTTCAAAATTGGGGTGAGAGAAATATAATTAAGCTTGATCACCATTGAATTTGAAATGATAAAAAAAATCAAATCTTTTTTGGTGTAGATGGGCTCAAATTGCGAGGTATCTCCCGGGGCGAACTGACAACGAGGTGAAGAACTTCTGGAACTCGAGCATCAAGAAAAAAATCATGACCCATCACAACATGGTACTGGCTAACTCAAACCCCCAAAATCCCAATTTGACATCCCCAAATCCCCAAATTGAGCAAACAAACCCTAATCCCCAAATCGAGCAACCCTTCCCAATCGACCAATTGGCGAACTACCACCCCAATTTAGCCCTAATTCACCACCAATCAGCCCCAATTCCACTCGATCCCTCACCTCCCGAGCTCCACCCATGGCCAATTTCGCTCAATCAAGCCATGCGACAAGATCACAGCGCCGCCGCATTGTTCGGCTTCGCCGACGGCGGCGGCTACGATCACGACGCCGCCGTGATGGAGGCTCTGATGCCGGAGCTGGCGAGAGGGTACGAATTTGGGGCTTCTGCGATTAACGCTGCTGTTTGGCAAGAGCAAGGCGTTGGTGGGCTCGATCCGCTCTACCAAAACCAAATCAGGAGCATTTCGACTCTGATGGAGGCGTTTGTGCCTCCGCCGGAGCCGGCGTCGGCGTTGGTACGGCCGGTTTCGTACCTGCCGCCGCTTCCGGGGTATCGGATGGCGGATCTGCCGTGATCGGAATTGAAGCTCGGAATATTTATGAACTTGTTTTATTGTTCTATGATTTGGTCATGAATTATGTATATTTATGTTTTCAATAATCAGACTCTTTTTTTATGCATATTTTGATGGGATTATGATCGATGTTGAACTAATTTCCATCGCCGAATCCTTCATTTTTAGTTTATTTTAGAGCATTGTTGGATAGTGCAGAGTTCAATTGTAGTTCGGTTTAGTTTACTCTAGAAGGAATGGAGTAAAGCGGACTTAAAATGAACTTTGAGTTGATTCGATGTAAAACGGCCTTAAAATGAACTTTGAGTTGATTCGATGATTTGGTACTAGGAATTAATTTTGCATGTACTATGAACTAATTTTGCATAGAAACATAGTTTATGTTGATATTTGGATTAATTATAATTGTGTTTCGTGGATATTATTGGGTTGAATAGATTGAGTCTGATATTTAATTTCGAGATTATAATTAGTCTTGATTTATGACTCTCGGCCTTGTCGTGAAACAAAATTATGGTATTGTAATTTAATCGGAGCGTGTTAAGTTTGCTATTTAATCTTGGAATATATTATGTAGGATTGATTAGGTCTGGATTATATACAGTTTAGAGTCAATTCATTTTTTGGCAACTCGTATAAGTTAATCTTGAATAACTGAACATGGAACATCTATGGAAAATATGAACCATAGAACTAGAAACTAATAGTAGATTTTTTCTTTAAAATTAAAGTGAAGTCTAAAGTGTAGCAACTCACTCAAATTTGGATGTTTACCATTAATTAATTATATTCGCGGAAATATATGTTTACAAGAAAGTGTAAAATACAAAAATAAACAAAGCCCTAAAATAAAGTTTTCTTAAGGGAAATATCCAAAATAAACTAGCATTTTTTCCTGACATCTCTAAACATACACCGCAATTCCATTTCTTTTTAGTAATTTTAGAGGCAACTAACCACATTTTATTTTCTACTACTATTATTATTAAATTCAAATTTTGTTTTATTTCCCCCCTTTTTTTCCTATATTCTCTTTTCCCTTTATCACTCCTTTAAAAGACAAATTGCATTTAAATTCTTTAATTGGACAGATAGGAAATTAAAGTGTAAGAGCCAACTACTTTCTAATTTTAATCCTTAAAAGTCAAATCTAATTTTCCAATATTTCATAACTTTGCACCCAAGAATCATATAATTAAGTTCACGCCCACATGACATTATTACAAATTACAACATTTTACTAATTGGATTGGGATGAAGAGAGTACGTAGGTGTTCTTGAAATAAAAGCATGGGCTTTACAAATATTTGAGCTTTGGTTGGGTCACTGTAATGCCATGCATTGGGACTAGATTAATTGTAAATACTGAAAAATGGATATATTTTAACATATAATCAACACCAAAAAAAGCTATGGGATGGATGAAAATGCTTAAAATAATCTATTTTTATGACAAGAGGAAGTACTATAAAATAATTTAAAAAGGATGATTTACCTCCATAATGAACATTGTATACTATACAAGAGTAATAGAGCTCGTAAGATTAGATCTTGGGCGTCCAAATCTTAATCTAATAGATTACATTAGTTTTGTGTTATCCACTAGGAGTGTGTTTTGATTATAACGCACCTCTATCAATATATGTGCATTTTCATCAATATTGGCTCTTATTTATTAATATTGCTATTTCTATTAGACTCATTACTTGATAAAATTGAAATAATATTTAACACATAATAAATTCAATTGAATTATAATTATAATAAAAATAAGATCATTATACCACTTAAAAAATAATCAAGCAATTTATTAGTACTATAACTTTGGCGAGTGGCCAAAGTGCGGAATATTAATTTATTAAATAAAAAGTTCAAAAAAGCCATAACTTTAAAAAAGGGTGTGATTATTTTAGCATGCACCAAACATTTTTTAATAGTAGTAGTAATAGTTTATTAGCTAGTGGCAATAATTGATCAAAGTGATGTCCTAGAGCATACTTCCCATTCATTTTCACCTATTCTTCCTTCATTTTCTTTCTACATTCTCAAAAAAAAGATTTTACTATCTAATTATCAATGGCGGCTTATGCAGCTCTGGTTTCTGTTATGCAGACCATCCATCAGATCGAGCACCATCCTTCCCCTCCGATTTCTATGGACAAAAAACAAGTTGAATCTCTCACTGAAATTGTTATGTTTTTGCAGGAATTTCTTGAAGGTTATAAGTCTCCTTATGCTGACGGCGATGAAGCAGATCCGTTGGAGATGCGCATCGCTGATGCAGCTTATGCGGCTGAAGATGCCATCGAATCTCACATAGCCGATCAACTTGTTCCTGCTGCCTCAGCATCAGCTGGTTCATCAACATCTGCAGACTTGTATGAAAGTCTGGTGAAGGTGATAGAGGATATGTATTTGATCAAGAAAGAAGTGATGGAGATCAAAGATCAGCACACACAAGTCTCTGCAACATCTTCATCTTCATCTTCATCTTCAAGTCATCTTCTCTCTCTAGGCTGAACAACACAACCATGGTGGGGTTTGATGATGTCATGCTTCAACTCATGGAGAAGCTCGTTTATGGAGAACAGAGTCGCCAAGTCATCCCAATCAGTAGGGATGGGAGGAATTGGTAAGACCACTCTTGCCAAAAATGTTTATGCACATCCATCTGTTAGTCACCATTTTGATATATGTGCTTGGGTTACCATTTCTCAACAATATAACACAAAAGAACTTCTTTGTGAAATTCTATCCCAAGCCAATAAACAAGGGTTGAGTCAAATGAGAGAAGATGAAATAGGAGTAGCACTCCACAAATGTTTATCATATAGAAGGTATCTAATTGTGTTGGATGATATGTGGAGTATTGAGGCATGGGAGAAGATACAACGCTATTTTCCTGACAATAGTAATGGTAGTCGAATAGTGGTGACAACTAGACTATCAAATTTGGGATCTCAATTGGATAACAGCGATGGTTTTGAAATGAAATTTTTGAATGAGGAAAGTAGTTGGAATATGTTTTGCAAAATTGTGTTTGGTGGGAAAAGTTGCCCTTTGGAATTGGAGAATATTGGAAAGAAGATTGTGAAGAGTTGCAGAGGACTTCCATTATCAATTGTTGTGATGGGAGGTCTTTTGGAAAAATTGGAATTCAACAAAAGAATGTTGGAAATCTATTAGGAGAAGCATAAATTCACTAGTGAATTTGGAGAATGATAAGCATTGCTTAAAAATACTGAAGTTGAGCTACAACCATTTGCCAGTTTATCTTAAGCCATGCTTTCTTATATATGGGAATGTTTGAGGAGGATAGGGAAATTCGAGTCTCGACAATCATCAAGCTATGGGTTTCTGAAGGATTTCTAAAACCAATAAGTGGCAAGAGTTTGGAAACAATTGCAAAAGAGTACTTAATGAACTAGTTGATAGAAATCTAATTCTTGTTCACAAGTTTGGGAAAACTGGAAACATGAAGTGGTGCAAAATTCATGATTTATTGAGAGACCTTTGCTTGAAAGAAGCTGAAAAGGAGAGGTTTTATGATGTGGTCGGGCAACATAGTCCTCAAGGCACGTGTAGCCAACGACGTGTAGCTATTATGGGAAGTACTCCAAAGGAGAAAGTGATTGATGCCATGAATTCTAGACCGTATGCCCGAACATGTATAAGTGATCGTGAAAGAGTTCTACTGTTGCCCAATTTAAAATTGGTGAGGACAATGAGATTATGCGATGATGATTATTACAGCACTGAGTATTCCTCCCTGGGAAAATTGTTTGAGTTGGTTAATTTGAAACTTCTTGCCGTTCACTTTGACGGGCGCTCTAGCATCCACGGGCGCTCTAGCCAAGTTCCTTCTTCCATGAATCGTTAATGCACCTGTTCAAATTTGGAACATGTCTCAACTGAGGCATGTTAAGGTGAGGAGTGAAGCATGGCGTCTCCCGGCTCCTCCGAGTGACAACATTGTGATCATGGAGAATCTACAGACCTTGAAAGGAGTATTAAATTTCAAGTGTGATGAGATGATGCTTCGCAGAATTCCCAATATCCAAAAATTGAGACTTTATTTCGACCATGGTATGAGAATTGAGTCTCTTGATAATTTAAAACATCTGCAGAAGCTCGAATCTCTTAGCTGCTCTTGGCTACCGGTATGTGTTTTGTTGCGAAAGGTTAACTTTCCACACACTCTCAAGAGCCTGAGCCTTTCAATGCCCATGGGTAGAGTGGAAGACGTAATGGAAAAGGTAAGTACATTACCCCTTCTTCAAAAGCTCAAGCTGTTTCGTGGAGTTTTCACAACAAGAAAATGGGAGACAGTTGAAGGCCAGTTCCCGAGTCTCAAATATTTGTCACTACGCGAAACTAATTTGGAATGCTGGACGATGGAAAGCTCTCACTTCCCATGTCTCGAGCACCTTCATTTTTATTCCTTGAAAGATTTGAAGGAGTTCCCTGCAGAAGTTGGTGAAATTCCGACACTGAAATCTGTGGTGTTGAGTACGTGCAGCAAATCAGCGGTGAAGAGCGCGAAGAGAATGCTAGAGGAACAAGAGGAATTGCAAGGACAAGGACAAGTATCTTTTCAACTTACTGCTTCCTAAGACAAGCTGCAGAGCTTGATAGTTATATGATCCCTTTGATATTCAATAAAAATAAAGTTTTTGTTTATCATGTTGAAAAGAGATAGGAAAATGTAAGACCCAACTACTTTCTAATTTGCAATCCTTACAAGTCAAATCTATTTTTCCAATATTTCATAACTTTGACCCCAATAATCATATAACAAATTACTACAAAGCAAAATATTTAAAACCCACCCCATTAAAATAGTATTATAAGTAGCTACTACAAATATACTTCACAAATCTCCAATTTTTCATAATTACAAATATATATCACCAGATTTCCAATTGTAGTAAACAACTAAATGTTAAACCATCATATCGCTCAAAACCAAAATGCAAGAAAATTTCATTATCTAAAAAGCCCTTTTTTCTGGCATAACAGAGAGTTTATACCACAAACCAATACACCAACCTCAAAAACCAGAATTTGAGGATAAACAAAAAAAAAAAAACACAAAATCAAGAACCTAAAAAACCAACCTATGATCCATTTTTGGTAGGTAAGAAACTGTAGATGAAAAAAAACTAGCAGCTGAAGCGTTTGCCTCACAAAATATGGGAAATAAACTAGTTGCTGCAGAAGAAATGAAGGAAAAATAAATAAATAAATACAGCCACATGGTATTAGAAAAATACATGTGACAGACGATTAAGGCCCGAGGCTTCAAATGTACAAATAAGTTCCAACTGCTCGACTGCTCCCATCTCGTCTTCTTCCTATTGTCCCTCTAGAACTGCAGACTTTATCCAGTCCAGAGCTGCAGCATCGGCCTCTGAATCCACAGAGGCGTAGGAAGGAGTGAGTGAAACCTGTTTCGAGATATGCAGAAATCGTTAACTCCCAATAATCCAATTTTGAATCACCGTGGAAAAGAGATGTTGTCGTTGTACGCAGATTTTGCAAGAAAACAGACTTACGAAGCCATTCTCAACGGCCTTGAAATCCAGATCCTCACTATCTTCCTTGTTGTCCTTTGGGAGCATCTGAACAATAAAATAGTCGAGTCATTCATCAAGCCAGTCAACAGAACAGTGCTCGGTGAAATTTTTCTCAAACCGATGTAGATTTCAAACAGAGGCAAAGAAAATCGTTGTAATCACCTTGATGGAAAATGATATTTATGAGGCCACATGATTCGAACAACCTCAAAATTATAATACAAAGGAGCGGACAACAATTTTTTCGTTTAAAGCAGAGTAAGATCTTTTCGAGAAAGCAATTCAATAAGGATTATTAGGCAACTCTTCACCAATCGTGATCTTAAAGCATAGCAAAGAGTAAAAACATTGGACACTGCCACTTATCTACGTTGGAATGTAGGATATTTTACCTCTGCACGGAAGTACTTGACTGTCTTTTTGAAGTGAGCTTTCGGTGATACACCAACTGATTCCACAACCTCAATGTCCTTTTTCTGAGTTGTCAGGCGACGAGCAGCACCCTGGGGATTAAAGCATCAAAGTAACTGTCACATCGAGCACTAGTAAAAGATAAACAACATGTTGGCGATATATAGACTACCCACAGCAGCAGATGCGTCACGGCTGAGTTGGGCAATATTCAGTCCCATGGGTGGCTGACCGCCAGTGAAACGTGCAGCAGCCTGGGCTCTGGTGTTTGAAACGGCTTGCCAGTTAAGGTTGGACCTCCAGTGGCTTCTCTTGGTAACTTTGACTCCCTGTTGAGTTATATTGCAACGATGCCATACATTTTGCACCCAAGCAATAAATTCAATCAGTTTTCACTATAAAACAGAGCATTATTATCAAAGCAGTGCAAAGAGGAATCAGAATCCGTGAACCACCATTAACTATTCACATGAGCTGCAAAAGAGCGATTTTTTTCAGGTCCAAGGTTTTTAGAATAGGAATATCTTACAACCTCAAACAGTTTGGAGTGGCGAAAAGGATAGTGTAAATTAGTTCCCCACATAAATCATGCGCTTCAATGGGGCGCAATTATAAACTTTAAAGCGCTACTGTGATTACGATAGTTTCACACAATGAACCAAATCATTCAGCATCAAGTATCAAGAATCAAAGACAGCATTAAGAACAGTAATACTTCATCGTAACACTTCATCCCAGCAAGTCTTATATTTTGTGAAAGAAACAATTAACCAAGCAATGCTAATATAACAAAGCATGGCAACCGTTTATCTAGCATTTCAAAGAGAATATAAATTCAGCAAGATCTATCATCCCAGTTCGTGTCACCTATAAAATGAAAGAGAATAACTAGCACAAGTACTATTACAATAATCCTTGTACGAAATTCAAACAGTACTTTTACAGGACGCACGATACAGGGATATGAAGGCCTAACCATAAAAATTAAGAAGCCACGAGCATGAAATTAGTCAAAAAAACATAAGTATGAGGCTTATAAAGTAAAAAAAAGGACTTTTAGTTAGTTCTTTCTACAGATTAACACGAAAAATTAACATTTCAGTGCCATGTATCATACACATCCAAAAACTGAAACTTTTATCAGTGTGAATAAGATAATAATACCGAACCTTGTTTGCAGAGGGTGACGTCGGAAGTTCCAAGTCCAACGAGAAACCTTTTGGGAATACCCCCTTCTCTATATCTCTCATGGCTGCCTTTATTATCGGTAAGCACACAGTCACAGCATCCTTGAAGTCACTTTCCTGACTTTCATCCTTCTGCCTGCAATAGTTTGCTATCAAATCCAATCACACGCAGTGGGAGCGTAAAATTAAAAAATCTTGCAAGAATAAGAACAAACCAGTTAAGCGATATTGAGATGGCCGGCACTCCATAAACCAGGGCTTCCCTAGCTCCAGCAACAACGCTCGAATAATACCTACATTAACATGTTGTCCTTATACTACAGATATACAAATATCACTGCGACACAAAGACTTAAGCATAAAGGCACCAACTTACATGTGGTGTCCAAAGCTCGAACCCTTGTTGATACCACTTACAACCTACACGAAAGAAACAAGACGACATCATTAACAGACAAGCAACACCTAAAATAACTTACGGACTTAAGGCAGGATGAATACCAAAAGAGGCTTTGTCCATGAAAACAGTGCACCGGATAACGCTAGCGATACACAATCCACCGGAGTTCCTGAAAGTGGCATACAGCACAACGGTTGCTTCAATACCACACACCCCCATAAAATTCAACCTTAAACAACATTCAAACAAATCGAACCAAAGGCGTACCAGAAATTTCATATGCCGTGGCTCCCTTAATCTGCACTGAAGCCACCTCAATAGTCTCCTTGAGCGACACCGAATGCCCTGACATCGATTTATCCCTACATTTGCCCTCTTATGCAAATCAGCAAAAACTCCAAAAAAAAAAAAATCAAACAAAAAATATTCAGCATTTCGCCCCCAAATATCAATGGAAAACGCAAAGATGCATTCAATCAAATGACAAGATTCACAAAAACACATTAGAAATACACCCTTCCCAAATCAATTTCAGCTAAAAACCATAATTGAAAATGCATCAAAACATTAAATAACCACGCAAAATCAATAATTTACGATAAAATTGAAAATGAAAAAAGGGGGGAAAGGAAAAGGAGAAGGATAATTACGATTGAGGGGCGATGACGTTGACATTGTAAGCGCCTTCCTCGACGAGCGCATTGACCAGAAAGGAGAGCCCGGGGGATTCAATCCCATCGCTGTTGGTGACAAAAATCACGGGCTTCGAGCTGTCCTCGCCCTCGGAGGAGGAGGGGAGGGCGGAATCGTCGTCGGCCTTGGACGAAACGGCGTCGTCTTCGCCCGGCTTGCGATTCGCGAGCGCTTGCTGGAGATTGGAGACGAGGCCGGCAGGGAGTAAGTTGTTCATTTTGGGAGTGAAATAGGGGGGGAAATGGGGAAAAAGGAAGTGGAATCTGACTGGAAATTGTGATGATGAGGAGATGGTAAAAGAGGGGTGGATTAGTGAATGGGGGGATTTGGAAAATCAAAGCTACTGTAGGGGGAAAGGGAGAGGGGCTATTATGAGGTGAGGTTGGGAGAGAGAGGGCGCGATTCAACCGCTGGTAATTTTGGGAGTTTTTTACAGAGAGAGGGGGGAATTGAGGGCTGCCATTGGCGCGTGGTGAGCAGTCGCTTGAGCTTGCAGTTGGGATTTTGATTACCGGTGATTTTATTTTTTTCCTATGTCGGTTTTGAATAATTTATTTATTATTACTATTTGGTATATTCCCTCCGTTTTTTAAAAATAAGAAGGTTTGAAACGGCGTGGTTTTAATGCACGATTTGGTAAAGTAAGAGAAGGGAAAAAAAATTGGTAAAATAGTAGAGAGAGAAAAATAGGTAAAGTAAGAGATGAAGAAAAAAAAGTAATGGAATTAATGTTAGTGGATCATGGAGTCCACTTTAAGTTGTTAATTGTAGTGATATAAGTGGTAAATAAATTAATGTATAGGGGTAGACCTGCCCAAAGTTTACGAACCGGCGGTTAAAAGCTGAAAATCGTAACATCGCTCAAGCATTACGGATTCCGAACAGAAACCGTAAAAATTTACCCGAACCGAAACCGTCAATTTTTGAACCGTGGTTCGGTTCGAGGTTCAAAATTTTCGAACCGAAACAGGTGGTTCCGGACCGGAACCGCGAAAACCAGCCAGGAAAACCGTGAAATCAAGCCAGGAACCGCAAAAAACCGACGGTTCGTGAAAAACCGTAAAAAACCACTCGGCAGCCGTCGGTTTGTAACCGAAGTCGAAACCGCGGCTTTGGAACCGGAAGCCGGAACCGCAAAACACCCTCGCGGTTTGTTAGGTTCAACAATTTTTAAAATCGGAACCAACGGTTCCGAACCATAATCGTCGGTTCACTGAACCGTGAACACCTCTATATAGGGATGTAAAGATTTTCTAAAATAGAAAGTTTGAAAGTTGCTATTTTTAAAGAAGCGGACTAAAAAAGAAAGAGTTGTTATTTTTAAAATACGGAGGGGGGAGTATATATTTACCTAGTTCTATTATGCTATAGAGGCTTTAATTGAGAGTGTGCTGATTTTTAATATATTGAAATGAAAAACTAAAATATTTTTAGGGGTTGTGAGAATTCTTTAGTGTACGGTTTATTTCGTACAACAATAAATGAGATATTGAAGTAATATTGGTCTAAAGGGAGCAAAATCATGTTATGTGGGCACAAAAATGTATGTTTGAGATTGAATAGACTATTGATTACTCTCTTAAATGCCGCGGATTATACATTCAATTACTTATTTGTTGAAGTAAATAAGTACTAACATAAAGGAAAACGACCATTTAAATAGAGTATAAATCACTACACATTAATATTAAGAGAAATGATTTTTTGATATTATGGCAATATTAATTCACAAACTACTATAGATAATTAATACATGATAACATAGTATATTTATTTAGCATGTGTAAGTTTCATTCCGCATTATGTAACGCTTAAAAAATTGTGAAGAGTACATGACATAAACATTGCAAGTTGTAACCGTCAAAATAAGAATAAAAAATTATTTGTTGTAACAAAATTAAATTAATACTATCTTCGTTCCATAGTAATAGAGGCGTTTCTTTTTTTTTATGGATATTAAGAAAATTTGTATTAGATGAGCTAAGTAAAGTGAAAAATGATAGTAAAAGATAGAAAGGTGAGGAGAGAATAAAGTAAAAGAGAGTAAAGTAGGCATGAAAAAATACGTTGACTTTTACTGAAAAGGAAAATAACTCTTTTACTATGGAACTTACCAAAATGATAAAAAGACTATATTACTATGAAACAGACGAGTACTACCTTTTTTTTCCAGCCATTTTATTTTAATATATACAATTAAAATATATTATTCTCTAAATAAAATAATAAGAAAACAATTTGTTTAAATTTGACGGTGGCATCCCGGTGGGTCCCACCTCCCGAATCTCTAGTGAAAAAAACTTTTTGACTGGAGCGTGAAGACGACCGCTAAAGACAGCGCGTGAGGTCGTCGTAGGATGATTCTACAGCACACCACGTGGCGGAGACCCATTAGGTGTCTATTTCCATGATGTTTTGTTGTGATATTTGTATAATCATCAATAAATATGCCAATTTTGATCATAATCAAATGCTACTAATACACTGCTAGTGATGTTTAGTGGATACTAATAGTATGGGTATGTCTCTGACTTTTGTAACACATAATAATGATTTGGTTCTTATTTTCACAAAGTATAAGGTTGTTTTGTTTCCCTCTAGATGATTCTTGATTTTGACTAATTAAATGTAATCAGGATTGGTTTTTATGCTCATCTTTTGAAAGAGTGTATATGTAGGTTGATATTTTTCATATAACAATCTTATGCCATACAAAGTTTAATGATTCACATTAAATATTAGTAATAGTTAACATTTGATAATTTATCCATGTATATACTAATAGTGAAAACAATTCATGCTTACCATTCGTTTGTTTGAAGTGAACACTACTAAATGTGAACAATACTAATAACCTTTTTTTACGAATATCATATTTTAGGAAATAAAATGTCCAACAAAGAAAAAATATAAGAACTTCACCGGAAAATATTAATACGCTCCAAAAATTAAGCTCTTTCAAAAGCTACAAAAACAAAGAAATCATACTATAAAATAACATGAAGCTACTAAAACAAAGAAATAACTTATGGTAAGTACAACAATAATCATAAAATAACATGGGGCAATTTAGTCAAAAAAACATTTCCACTCTAATAAATAAGTCGAAAGTTCGAGTCATCACCAAGGCATAGAGAATCGTTATTGATCCTCTTTTTCAAAAAAAAAAATCTTGTAAAGATGACAAGCTTTTACAATGTGCTGAATAATCATCCGAGGATCAGAATTACAACCATAGAGTGGAACCATAATTTGACTATAAAGAAAAACACTACTCACTTAAAACAGATAGATATAAAAAATTTCTTAGCAGATCAGTCCTACACTTCGAAAAATCGAAACATCTACCTCTAGAACTCCAGCACGGCTCATTTCCGGTAGGGGTGGAACCGGCCACTTGTGCCGTTGCCATTCCCATATCCTTTGCCACCTCCGTATCCACCACCAGCACTCGCTCCTCCACCACCTGCGCCTGCACTCCCACTGCCGCCACCAGCACCGCCTCCATAGCCTTTCACAGAGCCACCATAGCCTCCATTGCCGCTGCTGCTGCCTCCAAAGCCTTTACCGCCGTCATATCCACCACCTGGGCCGCCACCATAGCCTTTACCTACACCGTATCCAGCAGCTCCCCCGTAGCCAACGGGAGCCCCATAGCCACCACTTGCATATGCACCACCACCGTACATTGGTCCACCAAATCCGTAGCCATAGCCATATCCACCATACCCTGCAGCTGCTGCTGCGTAAAATCCTGAAGCTCCACCAGCGTAATTTCCAGGGTAGTTTCCGTAACCGCCATAGCCACCATAGCTTCCATAACCACCATAGCCTCCTCTGCCCATTTTTCCACCATAGCCACCGCCAAAACCTTCTGAGCCACCACCAAAATTGCCAGAAGATCTTGAACTGCTACTTCCACGATGAAAACGACCTTCATTTGAATTATCGAATCCTGATCTCTTTGGCTCAGCCCTCTTTATTTCGACCTGTCAATATTTGCATAAGATGATCAGTCACCTTACCATACCGTAAGTGCACTAATACAGGAGATCATAAGACTCACTTGCTTTCCACCAAGTTCATGCATACGACCATCAGAGAATATTTTTTCAACAGAGTCTTCGCTTTCAAAGGTTACAAATCCAAAGCCCCTTGACCGATTAGTTTTGTGGTCCAGCATAATTTGGTGCTCGACAATGTTACCATAGGAAGAGAAATAATCCCTCAAATCATCTACAATACAGTATTATCAGATATCTGGTAAACATAAGTTTGTATTCTATAGAAAGACCAAGAAGAAATTATGTCACGCGGGAATTACCTTCAGTTAATGACAATGGAAGGCCACCCACAAATATTTTCCTTGTCTTTGACACACCTCCTCTACCTTGCATGCCACCACCCTCTCTAGGGACCGTTCTTTTTACTTCAACCTGTTTTGTAAGTGCAAAAGTAAGTCACACGTTGACTGTTTTCCATGAAAACAAATATACTAATTTCTCTCAGTCTAATTAAAAAGAAATTCTTACCGATCTACCATCAATGATATGTTCTTCCTGTAAAACCTTGTCTGCAACTTCTGGATCGGCAAAAGTTACAAACCCAAAACCACGAGGTCTTCCTGAGATTTTGTCCAACATTATCACAGAATCTGTAATTTCCCCATACTTGCTAAAATACCTGTTGAAGGACTCTGCAAAGGATAGTGCCCAAAATATATAAGCATAAATAGTCTTCTGTGATGCTACTAGAGACATTACGCAGACGAAATTTACAAATCCAACACCACCAGATAATAGAAAGACTGCTTTGCCCACCACATTAAAAATCCAAGCATAAGTAACAAGAACATAATGACCTCAGTATAACCTGAGTGCTATGTGCCATTTCTGAACTTTGAATTCTTGCTATTATGCGTCTACATCTAATTTAGCACGGTAGCAGAACCACTAGCATAACAATGAACATAGTATTCCCAATATACAGATACCTAAACACGTATATGAGCTAATAGCCTACTTCCATTACAATAAAAGAAGACATACATTACTGCATTCAAGCATTACCAAGCTGCCATAGACCTTCATTCTATCTATCGAAAAGCTGAAATATGATTTTAACGAACCACCAAATTAACCAAAGAATTCAATAAATGTCCATTGATCCTGTTCACTAACAACAATGCATTAACAAGCAAAACAAAACGGAGATAAGCAGATACGCATTCTAACCTTCCGAAGTCTCCCAAGCAATGCCACCGACGAAAAGTTTTCTATCACAACAAAAAAACCAACAGTTACTACAATTTCTTCACATCCTCTCTATTTTTTTTTCTTGGGGATCTCACCCAAACCCTCGACCTCACCCCTCATAACACAGCAACAATACCAAACTAATCAAAGCATTTTCAATTTTCTAATTTCGAGACCTAACACGGACACAATGCTAAGCTAACACAAACTAACCCTGCAGACGACGAAGAATCGTGCTTTATCCCTGCACTATCATCTATGTTATCAATTGAACCGTAGTTCCCCTCTTCCGCGCCGTAATGCCCTTCATACTGCGGCTCATCTTCGCCGTAAACGGCGACGTTTTGGTCGGGCACACCGTAATCCATTCTGTTCTATTTCCTACCTATACAAAAGGAGAAGAATTTAGAAACACCTGCAAATAATTTCTTCACCCGTTTTTACAATTTTGCCTCTTTTTTGAGGGAAATCCTAAACAAAGACCTGAACAAATTACCTAACTCGAAAGCTAGCTAGAAATTTACTAATCGCTGAAGGTGGAGAGGATCGATGGAGAAGGAGCTCCAAGCTGCGGTGTCGTTTTCGTGAAAAATTTGGGGGTTGTTGAAACCCTAGCTGCTTTCTTTCTCTTCTTTCTACGGAATTCAATTTTTTTCCCGTCCTGATTTTACAGAGAATATTATTTTTTTCCGTTACTTCTTTTTTTTTTTTCTCCTTTTTATAGTAAAGGGCAGTTAGATTTTATTGGGCTTTCTTATTGGGGCGATTTTTGTTAGGACAGTTATTTTCCATTCTCTCTCTTTTTGGCCCATCTCTCATTTTCTCTCTCATGAAATTATACTCCCTCCGTTTCACCATAGTTGAGGCGAAACTTTTCGGTACGGAGTTTTAGAAATGAATATTTGATGTGTTAAATAAATAGATAAAAAAGTAAGAGAGAGGAAAATGTAGAGAGAATAAAGTGAATAAAGTAGAGAGAATACAGTAAGAGAGAACAAAGTAAGAAAGAGAAAAAAGTTACCATATAAGGAAATGACTCAATTATAAAGAAACTTCCCAAAATGATAAAATGACTCAACTATAGTGAAACGGAGGGAGTACTATTATTAAGTATATTTAAAACTGTAAAAATAAAAAAATAAAAAAATTGGAAAAATAATGTACTTAACAATAGTTGTAACCATCCATTAGCAAAATATCATAACGTTTATGTATAATATATTGTTGAGCTTATAGGTAATGGTTAGAATTTTCTGATTTTATATACTCCCTCCGTTCCATAATAGAGGCATTTCATTTTGCGCACTCATTTTAGAAAAATAATTATAAATAGCTAAAGTGGAGAAAAAAGTAAAGTAAGAGAGAATATTGTGGATAAGACTCTTCTCTACCTATTATTCTTTCTCTTACTTTACTTTTTCTCCACTCTAACTGTATATAATTATTTTTTCAAAACGAGTGTGCAAAATGAAATGTCTTTATTACTATGGAACTATGGAACGGAGGGAGTATAATATATTGTTGAGCTTATAGGTCATGGTTAGAATTTTATGATCATATAAAATTTCAATTCAAATAGCTCCCAACTCGAGCAGGGTGTTTTTGATTAAAAAAAAGGGGCTCCCAACTCGAGCAATGTAGTAGAGTAATATATTTTCGAACGTATAAGGTCATGGTTCACCGATCCGTCCGCATTGACATCAATAGTTAAAAAGAATATGAAATATGACACATTAAGATTGATTTAACTCATCATTTCATACCATCACAATCTTATTGATTCCTCTACAAGAATGCGCGAGTTAAGACTATTCATTTTTAGATGCCATAAAAAATAGCGTAGGAATGACATTTCTTGTTATATACTCCTATATGTTGAACAACAAGAAACTTTCATTTGTTTACATCAATCATCTTTGCTTGTTATTCCATCAGTTGATCTGAGCTGCCTTCATGCTCCAAGCAGCAAGTTTCGAGATCTTAACGTCGTATGTCCCGTTGTTGAAGGCAAACAAATGTGCTCCTCCATCAATGGCGACGGAAGGATAAACTCTAGCTGTGATGCAAGCTTTTCCGTCGCCACCAAAACTCTCCACAATCGAATGATCAATCTGCAAAACAAAGTTACAAAAATTCCATCAATATTCAAGATTTTTTTCCCAAAAGACTAGCCTGTCGGGACAGAACTCACCAAAGTTCTTAGAGACAATTTCTCCTTCACAGGATCCACATCAACGAAAGCTCCATACGTAGGCTTGTCGTAATCTAGGCTCAACGAAGACCTATTAATCGAATCAAAAGAAAAATGAAATATAATACAACTCAAATCTTGATGTAGAGTGTTCAAAAAACAGACATAACACCTGCTTTGGTCACTGCACATGATCACAACATATCTGGTTTTAGCTCTGAAAACTCTGAAGTAAACCGCTGTGTATTCTTGCAAATCCTTTGATGCCAACATCAATAGACCAAAGGGTCCCACCCCACCTTTGCCTGCTCCATAGCTACAAATTTCTTGTGGATCAGTCAAGCTTGTGTCCATTTCCTCTGCTTTCTCCAATGTAGGGATCTCAAATGAAATCTCCACATCAGCCTACAAGTAAAACACCATTTCTCACTTTGTGTGTTTGTGCTTGTGTTGTGACAGAATAGAGCAATTGTGTGTATTCAGATTGTTTTCAGATTTCAGAGTTATATACCATACTTCTATATAAATAGGAACCAGATGACGGGCCAGGCCCAAAATAACCATTAGGGCCTAAAACAGATTACAGTGTGACCTCATTTGGCTAGCGGCATACAATACAGATTCAAGGCAAACGAACAGCTTGCATGAGATAGAGAGAGAGAGAGACTTTACCTGAGAAGCTGTCACACCTGATATTTCAAGAACTGATCCTCCTTGAGCTCTTTGGTGGGAAATATCACTCTCCCTTCTCTCAACTTTTCAATTTCCTTAACTGGCCATTGCACCAATTGCTTTCCTGATTTGTGAAGCCAAATCTTCCTAGGAATTGCCTAAAAATGTGGAAAATGGATCATTTGAAAACACACTTGCATATGTGAAACAAACCAACTTAAAATAAACTCAAAATCAAGAATCAACCTGAAGGCCAGACCAGCCCTTGCTGATATCAGTGGCAGCATCAGTAGATTCATTGATCCAACCCCACAAGACCCTCCTCTTCACTGAGCTATCAAAGAAGGTCTTTGAAGCATAGAACTTCCCATGATCATATCTCATCTCCGAGTCGAGCCTCAACGAGCCTCTCTCCGGGACAAACACATCCCTCCCAACATCATAACTCCCAATAGCATAAGTGTCAAAGAATCCATCATTCATGCTAGCTTTCAACACATGCTTCACCCCTCTCCCGACCACGGATGTCTCGACCCCATCCTCGCCTCCAGTCGAGACAGGGTAGAAATCCGGGCACTCCCACATGCCGGTATCCCTCCTTGTGTACAAAGGTTGCTTAGTTTGAAACCAGTGCACAAAATCCCTACTCCTAAACATAAGCATTCTCCCATCCTGGCCAATCTTGTTCCCAACTATCAACCTCCACCGCCCATCACGGCCTAACCAGGCCGTGGTGGGGTCCCTGAACGAGGTGGCGTTGATCATGTTCTGCTGTGTTGGTGCCATGAGAGGATTATATGATGGCTTGATCCACTCTATGAGGTTTGGATCAGAGAGATTCTTTGGGAATGCAAGATTTTGTACTTGTTGGTTCAGTGTGTTGACACCTGTGTAGGCAAGGACCGGTTCGCCATTGGCGAGGAGCGTGGCTGAGCCCGACCAGCATCCGTTGATGTCGTGATGGGGTGTCCCGGGAGAGAGCCGGGGGGTGAGGTGTCCAGTTGATGAGATCCCTTGATGTGGAGTGTGCCCAAACTATGTTTCCTGGCACTGCTCCTGTGGGATTGTATTGGTAGAATAAGTGGTAGATTCCTTTATATATCATTGGCCCTGCATAACGTTTGAAAACCGAATATTAAATCACAAAGTTTCCATTTTTCTCAATCGTATCATTCGTGTACAAAACGACATCTTCTGATGCTCAAACAGCGTCTTTTCATGTCAAAAAGAAAGTAAAAGACACTTAGTTTAATTTGATGAAAGAACGTTGTTTTGAACATTACCAAAAGATGTCGTTTTGTTCAGACATAACACTAAAACTTCGTGATTTAGTATATTTGTGCAACTCACCATTAGGATCTGAGATTCCAAAGATGTCAAGACAAGGCATGTTCCAAAAAAGATGAAGAAGATTAGGCAAAAGTTAAAGAAACACAAGTTTATAATGATGAATAAAGCAGTGTGATTGTAAGAGTTGTTACCATTCATCCAATTCTTGGGAGGTTGGAAGTGATATGCAGTTCTGTAGGGCTGATCTTCATCTCTTTGAGTGGCAATACAGCAAATTATCAGATACTGAATTTGAAGAAGTGATATGCAGCAAAATATCATCCAAAACTTTAGATAATATGCCATTTTTTCAACTTATTCTACAATGAGCAGTGGAAGTCTATATATAGTTCTCTCTCATAACAAAATAATAATGTTCCTCTATAGTCATTATACTTCCATTTATTGACTATTTTATAAATTTTGGAACTATTTAATTAATTGAAAATGGGATATTACTTTCAATTTGATACTTCAACTATTAATCAAAATGCATTTGCTTAGCACGTCTGACTTTCTCATGCTACATTTAGACTCGAACTAAAATCTTTATTTTGGCTGTAACCACTCTATTGCCAACACGTGTGTCGTTCTTACCCCTTTTTTTTTTGCTAATTCCAATTAATTATCGATTACTTTCTCCGTCCCCGATTAGGAGTCACAATTTGACCGGACACAGATTTTAAAAAATGTAAAGAAAAGTTAGTGGAATGTGGGATCCATTTTTCTATAGGGATATTGACATTTAATATCACGAAACTTTCAAAAAGTTGGGTTTTTCCCACGAACTTTAAAATTGACAAATAATATCACGAATTTTACCCCGTGTTTGTTTTTTTCCACGAATAAAAAAATTCCCACAAATAATATTATGATAAGGATTTTTTTCGTAATTTCCCGACAACAATTTTGAAAGCTTCAAGTTTTTCAATATTTAAAGATAGTTTTTCTTGAAGCACACACTCCAAAATTGTTCTTCAATCTATTAAAATAACATGAATTTTTTTATTCGTGGGAAAAAACAAACCCGAGGTAAAGTTCATGATATTATTTGTCAATTTTAAAGTTCGTGGGAAAAAACCAACTTTTTGAAAGTTTCGTGATATTAGATGTCAATATCCCTTTTTTATATTGGTTTTATAATAAAATTTGAGTAAATTGAGTTAGTAAAATGCGAGACCTACTTACTATTTATGGTAAAAATGAAGTGTGACTCTTAATTGGGGACAGAGACCGAAATGGAAAAGTGTGACTCTTAATCGGGGACGAAGGGAGTATTTCCTAAAAGGGTCATTTAATTAAAGAAAAAAGTGTAATAATATCAAATTAATTGAAATAGTTGACCAATACTTGCGCAGATAATTACTTAGGAGTTAGGAGTAACTAATTACTAGAGACTAGAGTGCATAAATATGTAATTAACAGAACTTTGGGGACTATTCTGAAAATAATTCACTCAAGTCGCCTCTTTCCTCTGTAACACAACAAACAGAAATGGTTGTACATCTCTGCTTTGGAGTTGTACGTCCTCTCACGCTCCATGGCTCCGGTTAACCGGATCTGTAAACCCGTTTTCACTCTCTAGGAAGGGACAATTTACCGATCCAGTAAACAGCTCTTCTCGCTTGAGCCGCTTCGCTCCAGTCAGTAATTTCAATTCCGTTGCTAATTTCTAAGAGGATTTTGTTTCAGATTTTAATTTGGTGATTTAATTGTTGCGTGAAATTAATTGTCACTTTTGGTCAGTTTGATTACTGTGTTATAGTATTGTTTGATGCAATGAGAGTTGATCTTGATTTGTTGTGAGTGTTTTGAGCTTTGTTTATGATTAGTGGAAGTGAGTTTGTATGTTATGAGAAAACAATGAAAGAGGTGAATCATTGCTCCTGCTTTAGAGCTTCTCCATTTGGGTCGGGCCTAGATGAGCCCCGGTAAGGGTCGGGTCCTGAAAGACTCGGGTTAGAGTCAGACCCTGGATGACCTAGGGGCTAGGGCTGGAACGACCCATGTTTGTGTCGACTGAGTTCCCGATGTGGTCTCGGTTTGAGGGGAGTTTTGGTTGGGTTAGATTACCCATCCCACATCGGTGAGTGTTTTGAGCTTTGTTTATGATTAGTGGAAGTGAGTTTGTATGTTATGAGAAAACAATGAAAGAGGTGAATCATTGCTCCTGCTTTAGAGCTTCTCCATTTCATCAGTTGTAAAAATGTTAATTGGCCATTCATGATATGTAATTAGCTCAGTTGGCTTGATTTATTAAGAGTGTTTGTGTTGCTGCTGCTGCTGGTTTTTCCTTTTCTCTCTTTGAAGAAAATGTGTATGAATATTCTTGGACTTGAGGAAGTAAGGTGTTTGAGTTATGGTGTTAAAGTTTCCATTAATTGTTGCAAACATTTGTATCACTTACGAGCCATACTCAGAGGACTCTCTGCATCGCGGTTAAGAGCCGACTGCCATGATGCAATTTGTATCAATGAACTAAGCATTTTCACTTGTATGGATAAAATTGTGCTAGCTGTTCAGTTTGAGTGATCGATAATGAAACGTGTGCGAGTGTGCTGCCTAATGCTTGGTCTAAGTTGATGTTCCCTCTGGAGTGCAGGTTTAGCCTCCGGTTGAACAATCTGAAATCATTTTATCGAAACTGGGACTAGTGAAGGGATTTAACGTGTGAGCTGCCTCGCTTATACTATCAAGGCATGTCCAGTAAGCGAAAAGATTTAGATTGCAGGCATTAACCTACATGACTTTTCCAGCTGATTTGATGCTTGTGTTCGAAGATTTCAAATTTGCAACTTGTTCGGTTTTTTCAGAGGCTGCGGAGCCGGGTAGCAAGAAGAGGAGACTCAACACAGCCTCCTTGTTCGCTATCTCAACCCAACTTTCTTACTGATGATGGCAAGTATGTTATAGATTGTCCCTGTTCTGACCCTTAGAAAGCAATGCTTTCTCGTTTCTTATGTCTGCACATCTTTGGTCGTTGTAGGTGAAATGCTAATGTTCCGGTAACTATTTTGAGGTCATTTCGCTTTGCCAATTCTGTACTGTCTACTTATGTTCCTAACTGTTTGACTGTCCCATCGTTCCATCCAAGGATGCGTCTGAAACGATGAAGGCCAATATCCAACACCTTATTATCGAACATTTCCCTGCTTGAAGTTTTCCAGTGGCTCTCAATTGGTTCATCATGGACAAAATAACTGCAGTAGAATTGCCTAACCAAATTTGTTGAGAATCTCTTTCCAATTATACTCTTTGCTATATCTTTCCAATTCATGTGTGCTGTGTACACCATCTATAGCTATCCGAGTGCATCCCAACCAGACGTCTTAGTTGCATCGATGTGATTTCAGGTAATGAAGAAAAATCGTTATTATTTGGTAGATTAAAGTGGCGTTACACCCTGGTGCTGCAGTTTCAACCTTGCAATTTAACATGATACAAGAAGAACCATTTGCAGTATGTGATCTCAAGGTAAGAATGTGCGATGCATTTTCTACTTTTGGTAAGTTTAGGCGTTCCGCTACATACATTGGATGTAATTCCAGTGCAGCCACAGGGCGATAGTGAAGTCCTCGAATCATTCATCTTTTCCACACAAGGATGACCAAAGACCAGATCGATCTTCTTCAACTCATTTCGGACTTCCAAGAGTAAGTCATTTATTCACTACAATATGCAGTCACTTTTTAAGTGAAACTCTCTTACTACTGATACAAATTCATTCAAGCCTACTATTCATCTGATAAATACTTCTAAAACATCTCAGGCGCTGGACGAAATCCGACCAAAAAAGAACTCAGTTAACCGGTATGCTTACTAATCTCACTGCAGAAAAGTTTTCATAGTTCAAATCTATGATTTCGGTTCTTGTCTCAACCGTGCTCGTAACTTTTTTTTTCGCGTATCTGAAGGTATGATGCACCTGATGGATCACGACAAAATAAACGAAGATCTTGTGAAGTCGAAGGAGACAGAATGGCTCGACATCCAACTGAGCCACGATGATCTTCGTGTTCGAGTAACTCTATAGCCTCTCTCAAGTTTCATCATTCAATATGAAGCCATTTTGTTTCATGAATCCCTCTGTCACACACAGCCATTTTTGCTGAAAAAAACAAGAAAATTTACCAATTTCTTCATCATCTTAGTCAGTTGCAGATTCTTGTTAGGAAATCATTAGTTTTTGAAGATTCAAAACTCCTTAGTTTAGTTAGAAGGAATAATTTGACCTTTTGCCACCGCCCCTTTTCACTTCTTGATTCATTAGTTACACCAAACTTTAAATGCAAATTAAATTAGTCCAACAATTAAAGAATTTGGATTTGAATGATCTTGAATGTGATGTGACATAATTTTAAAAATAAAATATCCATAAAGCATGATTTGCATTATGCAAGAAACAGATCTAGCATATATACAATACTTTTTTTATACATGTGAATTTCATTTTCTAGTGTCCTGTTATTTTTGTCTTTTGTATTGTCCCTTCCAAAAATTAATTACAACTCATACAAATAAATCTTAAGTACTCCCTCCGTCCCGGATAATTCGTCCCAGTTTTCTATTTCGGTCCGTCCCACATAATTTGTCCCATTTCACTTTTACCATTTTTAGTAGTGGACCATGTATTCCACTAACTCATTCCCACTTACATTTTATTATGAAACTAATATATAAAGGTAGGATCCACATTCCACTAATTTTTTCAACCCACTTTTCTTTACAATTCTTAAAACCTGTGCCCGGTCAAAGTGACCCGAATTATCCAGAACGGAGGGAGTATACAATATAACTAAAATTTGTTATTATTGACATTGAGCTTTATTTATTTTCTCTCTTATTTTAGGTCCACATATATCTCAATCAATTATTGTGCCTATGACCCTTTGCAGTTTTTGCCCCCACCTCCTCCTTACTTCATTGACTTTTATAAATTTCTATAATTTTGATAAACTTTAATCAGATATTTTTATTAAATTATTATTTATCCATCCCTCGAAATCAACAAATTCTGTGAATTCTTTTATAATAATCCCTCGAGTAAAAAAAGTGGAGCACCCTCAATTATTTTCCTGATTCCCCCACTGAAAATAGCTACAGATCTATTAATAAAAAAATGGGAATTATTGAAGGAAAAGAATTTTGGTATTTTGAGTGTTCCGAATTATTGGTTGATTTGTGTCTCTATAGTAGAAAGCTAATTATTTCATCACATACAATAAATAGCAACTCATAAAATCAAATTATTGGTAATGCTACTATAGATAAAGTATATCACAATTGCTAGTTAGAGAAAGTATATACATAAATATTAAATTATAAATCATCATATTTTTATTATGGCAGATGAGCTGGAAATTGAAGAACATGTTGATACTTGGGTTCAGCAATATCAATTTAAAAAACAAGAATAAAACAGGATACTGACAAAACAAATTTATCTTTACTATGTGGAGTATATTATTAATCCAAGATTATTAAATTTGTACATGAACAACTAGAAAGGTGCCAATTTTAATGTATTATAATTTTTATGTCATGTACAATGTATACTCCATGTAACTGCCTATTTTATTTTATTAACTTAATATAGAAAAAAAAAAAAGCAATTTAGATAGATATGTATTGTTGTGTGACATATGTCAATTGCTTTTGTAGTAGCTGTACAAGTAGGACCAAATTCATACTAATAATTTGATTTTGACTTACCTATTAAATTCTAGAAACCAAATTTTAAATATCGAAATATCTCTATAGTCTCGTGACATTTCGATTTTTTTCTTGAGCTCGATTCACATCGTACAAAGTAATAATAATACTCTCTTAGTCCTATTATAAATAGCTCATTATTTTCAACATGTAAATTATGAAAATTGTGTCTCATATTTAAATTCTTTTTTAAAGAAAATCTATTTTTAGGATAAGTAAATAATAATGGGACAAATGTGAGTTATATATAGCATGAAGAAACGTGTATACTTTGTCAAGAAGTAGTGCCTAGTGGGAATAATTATAACTCTTTTTAAGGCATGAGTTCTATATCCAAATAGATTAATCAATGACTCAATCATGTAGAATTGTATAAAACTATGTAAAGCATAAAAGGGATCTACTTTCAAGAAAAGGATTTTTTACAATTATACAAGATGAAAGTCTCCATCTTTGCCTACATATTGAACTCTTTTTATAATCATGGTGGGCTCTCTTTTGAGTCACTTTTTTACAATATGAGTGAAAATAGAAAAAAGTGAATTTATCATTTTCATTTCCTTGTTTTTGAAAATTTGAATAATGTAAAAGCAAGAATCAGTGTGGTGTAAAAAAGATTAGATTTTGATGGGTTTTGGCTTTGGAGAAGAGAACAAAATTAGACAGAAAGTGCACGTCAGAGTTAGCCGTAGGAGATGTGTATTTTTTTGAGGTGATCCTTTCTTTCTCATCCACACCATCTCTGTGTTTTCTCTCTCATAAAAACACACACAAAAAGAGAGTTTTTTTTGTAGAAGAAGAAGAAGACCCTCTCTCTCTCTTGTTTTGTTCTTACATGCATGCCTATAATTGGATTTTCTTGATTTTAGCAAGAAATCAAAAACAAGAAAAACCCCATTGCCAAACCTTCAACCAAAAAGTTGTCTGGTGGGGTGAAGCCAAAGATGAAGAAGAAGCCATAATCAAGGCAAGAAGCAGTTTTGAAGCTTTGTGAGAGAGAAAGTTTCAATCTTTCAACCAAGAACCCCAAAAAAGAGGCTTAAAAACACTCACTTTGTCCAATTTTTTTTCACCTACTTCAATTTAGCCTTTCTCAACTAGGTCAGTGTATTTTTTTGTCCTCAGATCTCAAAAACTCCTGTCTTATTCCCAACAACAACTTAGTAAGAGATCTATGTCCTCATCCCACTTCCCATGATGCAAGATTAAATTTTTTTCTCTCTCATCACCAAAAAAAATAAAAAAAAAATCAAACCATGATGAAAACCTCAGCCACCCAAGAAGAGAACATCTCCAACCTCACCACCGCCTCCACCGACGCCAGCGCCTCCTCCACCGGCGGCGAAATGTACCCTCCGCCGTATTTCCCAGCACAAACCACCCCACCTCCGCCGCCAAAGAAAAAGAGAAGCCAGCCAGGCCATCCAGGTAAAAATCCAATCTTTCCACAACCCATTTCATCAAATCTCCACAACCCAATCAAACAACAAAATTCAACATAAAAATCAAATCTTGACATTTTTTCTTCTCTCACAGACCCTGGCTCAGAAGTGATCTCTCTCTCTCCGAGAACTCTCATGGCGACGAACAGATTCGTGTGTGAAATCTGCAGCAAAGGGTTTCAGAGGGACCAGAACCTGCAGCTGCACCGAAGAGGGCACAATCTGCCATGGAAGCTGAAGCAGAGAAGCAGCAAAGATGTGATGAGGAAAAAGGTGTATGTCTGCCCCGAGACGAGCTGCGTCCACCACGACCCATCGAGGGCGTTGGGAGATCTCACAGGAATCAAGAAACACTTTTGCAGAAAACATGGGGAGAAGAAATGGAAATGTGAGAAGTGCTCAAAGAAGTATGCTGTTCAATCAGACTGGAAAGCTCACTCCAAAACATGTGGCACTAGGGAATACAGATGTGACTGTGGCACCCTTTTTTCAAGGTATGGTTATTGCTAATAATCAAGTTCAAGATTGTTTTAGTTAATCTTGGTGAAAATGGAGTTAATTAGTTTGATTTTGGTAAATTTGTTCATTAGTTCTTGATTGGTCATTTTTGAAGTGTTTTGTGGGGATGGAGGGATGAAACTAAGTTCTTGTTTAGTTCCAATTCTTGAACTAAAGAAATGAAGTTGATTAGTATTTGGATTTTGGTTCCAATTTGATCTTTAGTTTCTTGATTAAGCATTCTTGAAGTGTTTTGTGGTCTGAAAAATGTGGGAATGGAATCATTTTTTTCTTGAATTTTCTGTGATTTGATTAATCAAGTTAATCTTGATCAAGTTAATTAATCAAGTTCAAGAATGGTTAATTAATCTTAGTGAAAAATGGAAGTTAATTGATATTTGATCTTTAGTTTCTTGATTGTTCATTTTTGAAGTGTTTTGTGGTCTAAAATCACTTCTGAAGTGTTTTATGGGGATGAATTCGAGGGATGATGTTATTTTCTAAAGAAATGAAGATAGTGAATATTTGGATTAATTTTGGTACCAATCTGATCTAAAATGTGGGGATGGAATCTTTCTTTCTTGAATTTTCTGTGATTTGATTTGCTTGTTTTTGGTGGTCTAATTAATCAATCCATAGATGTTTTTTTTTTCAAATTTCAAACTTGAGCAAGTCAATTTGATGCGGACATGCTTGATTGTTTATTCATTTAATCACACATTATACAACATCCTAATCCCCAAATCACTGTCAATAGAGTCAGAAAACAGACATACACAGACACATTTCTTTATTTAATCACACCACACATTATTATATAAATCCCAATCCCCAAATCTCTGTCAATAGAGTCAGAAAACAGTCATACAATCACATGACACACATCCATTAAAAAACAAAACTAGCTAGTCCCATTTTTTTTACTGTGTGAACTGTGAAGTGTGTTTTCCTTTTCCCTTTCCCTTGATTAAACCTCACATGCAAGCCTTTCTTCCACCAGGAGAGACAGCTTCATCACACACAGAGCCTTCTGTGATGCTCTAGCAGAAGAAAGTGCCAAATCCATCCCATCAAATTCACTCTCCCACCACATAAATCTCCAACAGATCCAATCCCAACTCCCATTCCCAATCAAGAAAGAGCACCAAACCTTCACCTTAAGGCCACCTTGGCTACCACCCCAAAACCAACCCTCCCTCTTCCAAGACTTTCAAGAAAACCCCCAAAATCACCACAACCCAAACCCTAACCCTAACACCCCCATGGGGCCCACCCCCTTCCACCACCCAGCTCCACACATCTCAGCCACTGCATTGCTGCAGAAAGCAACAGAGATGGGCTCCAAAAGCAGCGGGCCCCACCACACTGCTGGGGAAACAACCCCAACAACAGCTGGTTTTGGGCTAAAGCTGGCCTCACGTGAACACCACCACTTCATCAATGGCTTGGCTCCATTAGCCAACAATAAAGCTGCTCCTTTTTCTTCTCCTCCTCCTCCTCCAAATTCCCATTCCATGCTCCACGAGATGATGATGATCAGCGCCTCCGGATTCGACCATCAAGACTCGGCCTTTGGAGACGAAGATCTGTCCTTTGCTGGGATCTTGAACAACAACACCTCGTCGTCCTCATCGTCGAAGAGGGTCGACGAAAGTTTGGATTTTGATGCGACCCTCAATCGGTTCGGAGCCTCTAGTGGCGGAAACCACGACGATGGGATGACGAGGGATTTTCTAGGGCTGAGGCCCTTGTCTCAGAGCGACATTCTGAGCTTTGCAGGCTTGAGTAATTGCATCACTACTACTTGTGGGGAGCATCAAAGCCAAGCTCAAAGATCTTGGCAAGGTTAGAGTTTTGTTGGTGTAGGGGGTGAGATAAAATTAGAGTCTTGAAAATCTTGTTCAATGTATGTATGGTTTCTTTAGTTTATTACTCTCCAAATAAAAAAAGGTAAATCCTAAATGATATTATGTCTCAAGACTCACAACTACTTTTGATCAATATATATACTTTTGCAAAAGCATTAATTGAAGTGAATTAGAGAATGGGGATTTGGCAGTTCAAATTTATTGTGTGTGGAATAATATTGAATGCTGATTTGTGTAAGCATTTATAGGTGGGATATATGTGCATATGATTAAAATTGAATGCTTTGGACCATATATATACATGGATGAGTCCATCTTTTCTTGCACTCCTCCCTAAATTGATTTTATGAAATTGGAAAACTTCAATGATATAGTATGTCTGTCAAAGAGAATCAACCCATTTTTGGGATGGTGACATACCTATTTTTATACGTATAGAGTTAAGTAAAAATAAAAAATTGTAATTGCAAGAATATTAGTGATATCAAACAAAAAAATGTACTAGTACTATAAATATAGTAGTAAATACATTGTGTCAAATACTATGTGATTAATTAGATGGTACTACATGCATAGCCATTTGTACCTTGTCTTGTAAAATAGGTCACCATGTGAAACATTAGCTGTATATATCAAATCTAGAGATGGTCAACATGTTGTGCATATATGTGTGTGTGTGTGTGTGTGTGTGTGTGTGTGTGTGTGTGTGTGAGAGAGAGAGAGAGAGAGAGAGAGAGAGAGAGAGAGAGAGAGAGAGAGAGAGATCATGGAAGTAGTATATTTGCAGTACAAAAGCATAGGATTCTTTGGTGAGAGTAAAAGATTCTTGAAATGTGAAAGTTGAAAACATTTTATTAAGAGATTGCAGAGAGAGATGAGAGAGGAAATGTAATTTGACTCGGATTTTGGGTACAATTGGGAGTCAATCCCAAGATTTTGCCCTTTCTTGCCCTTCCTCAACTATCTTTAATTTGTTTTTTCAAATTAAAAAAAAAAAAAATCTTGATTTTTATGTCGATTACATCAAGCAAATCGAATTGAATATAGTAAAAGATAAAAAGAAATATTTTTCCAGTCGTCGAGTTTGACTAGCATATTTATCAAATGAGGAATTATTCAAAGTTTATAAGTTTAAAAATGTAGTTAAAAAATATACAATTAATTATTTTCCAGGTTTTATATTTTGAAGCTAGTCAAGTAGAGAAAATTACGTGAATTAAAAAAAAGAAAATAAATATAAGACCGTTAGTTGTCGTGAAGTTGGTCGAGGCGACAAATTTATTTATTTTTGGCCTAACTAGAAAATTAAAAAATTGTCAAACCCAAATAAATTATTTCATTGTCATGATATTATTAAATAGTAATCATGCATATTTAATAATACTCCTCCAATAAGATGTCCTTGTTTGCACCTCATTTTTTAATAGTCTTACGTATTCATAATTTGGTCGAAAAACATCATACGCCGACTGTGTTTTTTGTTTTAATATACTATTGAGAATAAATTAAATTTCATAATATGATGTTATTCTAATTAATTTTTAAAGTTGGAAAACAGTTCGAATTTGAATAAATTTTATGATCTTTTAAGAATTCGTCCATTTATATTTGATTAGAGGAGAAACATCTTAATATATAACTTCAATTAATAATGGGGCAATGCTAAATTAATTATGAAATTAATACTTGTAGGTATCATAGTAAAAGAAAAAGAAAAAAAGAATAAAATGGTTCACATGCAAAATGTAGTAGGTGGGAGCAAGCTTAGCTAGAGTGAAAGTGACATACCTTAGGCCCAATGTATTGTCACTATAATATTCAGTAGCATATGCATCCAATTTTTATAGCCATTCATAATAAATTTAATGATATATATTTATACACTTGTATTTAATTATTCTAATATATTTAAGCATGATATGTTTGATTTTCCACAGTATTCTAGAAGTAATTGAAAAATGGCGTAATGTCACATATTTTCATCGTCTATTATTAATACTTATAATATCTCCATTTACTTTACATAGAAACAACACTATACAAAAATCTAGTGTAAGTATTGTTTTCCTATTGTTAACAACTTAAGATACATTTTACATTTAATTATTTTCTAATTAAATACACTTAATTATGGATTGATTGGCACTAAATTTTGTTGCACGAGGGAACATCATTGGTACCCAATGAATGTCGACGCATTTTAATACTCCCTCCGTCCGCTATTACGAGTTCCGGTTTACCATTTTAGTCCGTTCATTATTTGGAGTCCTGATTCGCTTTTATTATAAATAGTAGGTACACCTCACTTTCCACTAACTCATTTCACTCTATTCTATTATAAAACTAATATATAAAAATGGTCCTCACGTTCCACTATCTTTTTTCACCCACTTTTCTTTACATTTCTTAAAATCCGTGCTGCAAATGAAATGAGACTCTTAATAACGGATGGACGGAGAATCTTTTAATTTTTAGGTAAGTGTAATTTGATGTTTTCCCCCAAATTTTAAATGAAAGGGAGTAAAATAATTGTACTATATTGAAATCAAATCCAATTGTCAAGCAAAATAAACTCTAGTTGTGGAATGAGCAAGCTTGTGAACAATTTTAATTTTATCTTTAGATTAAATTTATAACAAGATTCCTATGTCCGAAAACGTAGTTTATATACATAACAAAATTAAATCTAAATTTTGTTAAATTAATTTATGTGGCTGCAAAAATCGAATTTAATAAAGCATTCAGACCCTCATGGATCGGCAGTGGAATTGGCCGAACCCCTTTTTATGCGTCGGCATGAGTAAGAGAACTGATTTTATTAGTATTTTAAATTTAGTAAATAAAACGAAATTGGTTTTAAATTTGGAACACATTAAAGTTTATATATTTATAGTATCTCAATTTTATAAATAAAGGAAAACCATAATTTACTAATAGTGGATAGATTAACTCTTTTCAAAATTATATTAATTCGACAACAAAATATATGTAATTGTCTGTTACTAAATATTACAAAAGTATTCTTGTTATTATTCAAAACTATAAGTTAAATTTGTCTAACATATACGTGGTATGCCTTGATAAAATTTTGGCAGGGCCCAAATCCGGCCCAAATAGATTGGGCCAAACTGTGTTTATAGTATATGAATACAGCCCAAATTGATTGGGCCATAGTTGTTTATGATAGTATATGAATCCAGCCCAAATAGATTGGGCCATAGGAATTTATTTTATGATAATAACATCAACAATTTTCCTTTGAGAACGGAATTACTATTTTATATTTGATTTATAATTTATAATTAGGAGAATATATAAATGTAATAGGAGTCGATAATTGAACTTTCAAAGCTCAGTCCATGTTGAAAATGAAATTTATAATTTATAATTAGGAGAATATATAAAGTAGAAAAATAAGAGTAAAAATATTACAAATTTTATTTGCTAAAAAATAAGTTTATCTCTTATAATGGACAGCCAAAAAATAATAGTACTCCTTTAAATAACTAATAACGAGACAAAGAAAGTATATACATATTTTTTTATATAAGAAATACAGTATATTCGTGTGCATTATTTTTGTAAATTATTATTAATTTTATAAATTAACGTCAAATGAATGGGTGACATAATAAACCAAATATTAGAAATTTGTAAAATTAGTGAAGTAAACGATAATTTTTAGAGTATTCGAATAGACCTTGCTTAACAAACTACAACCAAGATTAAAACACATATTTTGTGATTATAAACAGCAAGAAAGGAGATTGCCAACTCAATTGACTTGCAAAGATGATCAAACCACTTGAGAATTAAAAAGAAAAACTCTACTTTCTTGAAACGAGAACCGATTGCAAAACAATCTTTCACACAATCAAACCCTAGCAACTAAAAAGGAAAAAAAAAAAAAAACAACAGAATGAAATCACCCTCTCTTTCGGAGCCTTCGGAGCCTTCGATTTTCTTCAGCTATGGCTTTACCCAACGCAAGGACTCTATTATAGCGGTGTTGAAGATGGGCCGTTTCTCCAGCCATAACAATCACAGTTGCAGTAAAAAACATGGGCACTGCCTTTGGGAGTTTCCTTATTGTAGTTTGATTTCATAAAACGAGATAATTGATTACACACACCATAAGATCCGCAAGCCAGCGCTCCGGTCAAAACCACAGCTGCCGCAACCTCGGGTGGAATGAAAACGGGTTTCATTATGATTCTCACAGCCTGCAAAAAACATAATGCAAATTCAAGATCTCCTAATAACGGTATTGAATTTTTGTTGTGACATAATAGAGCAATTGCGTAATCGTGAGATAAACGGAAACGTAAAGAGACACAAAATTTACGAGGTTCACCAACGTTGTGTTGGCTACGTCCACAGCAAAACAGAGAACGATGTATTGATTGTTTTCGGATTACAAAGTTATGTACACTAACCCCCTGACTCGCGTTCGGCTAGCGGCAAACTATATAGATTCAAAATTAATATTAAAAAAAAACAAACATAGAGACTATTGTGACAATTCTACAAACAGTTTGGCTACATGTTCAGTCAAAATCACGAAAACAGTTTTCCATTACGATCTGCAAAAAACATAATGCAAATTCAAGATCTCCTAATAACGATATTGAATTTTCATATTTAAGAAAAAACACAATCAAAGAGAGAGCCTATTGTGACAATTCTACAAACATTTTGGCTACACGTTGAGGCAAAATAATGAAAAACTGATAAAAAAGAAAGTCGGAATCAAATTTTGCATTAAATCGGAGTCGGAATCAAATAAAATATACGAAGAACATGGAGACTTGCCTCGATTTGTTGCAAAATTGGTTGATTTGTTGTTTCTGCAGAATTTTGTAGAGAGAAATACAGAGATGTGGAGTATGTATAATGGTTGGTGAAAATCTGTTATAATCTCACACGATTTGCATGGTATAAGAAGCGACACGTGTACGGCTGAGATAGATTTTTGGGGATATATGGAGTTTATTTAAAGAGTATAACCCGAAAAAAGGGTCATATAGTTTTTGATTTGGTAAAACTATGTATATATCACGTTTCAACTAATCACTTCTTTTCGAAATCTAGGAAAATTATCGTAATTACCTGATTTTGCTTTAAACTCATTAAGTCTATCAATTATATATTTCTTTGGGGTGGATAGAAAGAGTATATTTTATTTTTATTTTTTTGTAAATTTTGGGAGAGATATGTTTATAGAGTATATTTAAAAAAAGACATTCATGATATGGATTTGGTAAAACCATTTATATATTACTCTCTCCGTATCAACTTCTTTCATAAAGATATTTAAGAAAATAAAATCGAAAAGTAAAATAAGATTAAAACAAAAGAAAGAATCGTAGTTATAGAGAATAGTAGTGTTGTTTTGCTTAAAAAGAAATTGATTAATTAATTTATTCATTATTACCAATTACCATGACTTTAAATAAATGGATAAAATAACATATCAAACTTTGTAATTTTGAAATTAATAACATCAATAGCATTTTTTAGAAAATTCGAATAATATCAAGTGTTTATGTTGAATGTGTTATGTGACTAATGTCAATAAGTGGTGGTTGTTACACAAACTTTTTGTGATTTTGAAACATGTTACTTTAATTGGAAATGTAAGATGTTGCATTTTAGAATACGTAGAAAGAGAGCGGTTGAATTTCCAATTTAACTAGAATCCCCAATTTAGATAGCAAACTACTCCCTCCGTCCCAGATAATTATTGAATTTCATAGTATTAAAAAAAGGGTTTTTGGTTTTTTAAACCAAAACCTTTCCCGGAATTCCGGTTTTTCCCATGTAGATTTGTTTTTTAAACCACTAACTTTCATTTCGTTGGGATTTTCCCCCGGCGGGTCAACGACGAACCCAGGTTGTCTACATGTCAATTTTAATCCTATTTGTCACTAAATTGATTATTTGGATCCATTTGACACAATAATACATACAGCCACAATTATTAAGTAACAATGACAACTTTTCAATAAAACATACATTAACTTTAACATTTTGAAGAAATATGCTATTCGGTCGAAATGCAAGTTATTCGGTTCAAGTTGTGAAATTTCGTGGTTTTAAAAATAAATCCTCATAGTTCATGGGAAAACCTGGATCACAAGAGCGGAATTAGATCTGAAAAGAGCTCAAAAACCCTAAGAAAAACACAAACAAAGAGAGAGACTATTGTGACAATTCTACAAACAAAGAAAGAGACTATTGAGCCAGTTTGGCTACATGCTACATGTTGTGGCAAAATCACGAAAAATTAAAGGCAGATCTGATAATAGGTTTCAATATGATTCATCACAGCCTGCAAAAACATAATGCAAATCCCGCATAACCTCGTAATAACGGTATTGAATTTTCATAAGGATTCAAAAAAAAAAAAACACAAACAAAGAGAGAGACTATTGTGACAATTCTACAAACAGTTTGGATACATGTTGATGCAAAATAATGAGGAACTGAAACGCAGATCTGATCAAAGGAGTCGATCTCCGTGGAATACAGAAGAGAGTGAAGAAAACTTAGAATTGAATCGGAATCAAATCGAAAATAAACAAAGAAGAAGGTTTTACCTCGTGGAACTAGTTTTGGTGAATTTGTGTTTCTGCGAAATTTGGTGGAGAGTTGGTTTATCAAACCCTTCTTGTTAAAATGATCCTAATAAAACGAATCACAGGATTTTTGGTAAAAAAAATTACCATCAAGATATGGCATTGTGGTTTATTAAAATGGAACAGCCCGGCCACATCCCAAATAAACACTTTCACCACGTCAGCACATCCCCAAAAACACTTCCGCCTAATTATCACAGAATAAATTAAGAAAATAAAATAAATAAATAAAAACATGTTTTCACTGCCGCGTCGCGTCGCTGCGTACTTGGGCACCGCCCCTTGCGGCGGCTTACCACAGTGGTTATTCTTGGACTCAAACTCTTGAACTAAATCCCCATACCTACTCTATATTCTTTAAAACGTAAGTTGTATAGTAGTATTTGTTAGAGAGATTTTAGAAAAATGATTTCAATTCGCAGGTCTTTCGAAATTTAGGATTAAATTCGCTGACCTTTTGGAAAATGGGACCGTGGCATGCGAATTATTCGGAACAAGGGATTTTTGAGTTTTATGCATTTTCTCTTCCTTTAATTTATTATTTCTCTCATAATATTTTTAATTCACTAAATTACCCCTTAATATTTTCACCACAATTTTGGTATTTTTTACTACTACTACTACATTTTTGTTTTCACCCAATTATATAAATCACCCATTCAATAATGAAAACCGATTGGAAAACAATCATTCACACTTTGCGACTGAAATGAAATCAAAATTTGGAAAAACAACACAAGGAAATCACTATCTCATTCCGAGACATCGATTTTTTCAGCTTCAGCTTTCGTCTTCGCAAAGTCTCTATTAAAGTGGTAGAGATGATAGGCTGTTTGTCCAGCACCAACAATCACACTTGCAGTTAAAAACATCGCCATTGCCTTTGAAAGTTTCTTATTGGAGTTTGATTTCATCTGACACGATAAACCATACGATGAACAGGCCGAGAATCCAGTCAAAGCCAAACATCGCATGAGCTCGGTTGGAATGGCAACGCAGTGTTCCCTGAAACGAACATAAATAATCTCCAATTTCATTATGATTCTCTCAGCCTGCAACAAACATAATGCAAATTCAAGATCTCCTAATAACGGAATTGAATTTTCATAGTATTAAAAAAAACACAACCAAAGAGAGAGACTGTTGTGACAATTCTACAAACAGTTTGGCTACATGTTGAGGCAAAATACTGAGAAACTGACAGACAGATCTGACAAAAGGAGTAGATCTGGAATACAGAAGAGAGTGAAGAAAATTTAGAATTGAATCGGAATCAAATCAGAAATAAACAAAGAAGAAGGTTTTACCTAGACGAACTAGTTTCCTGCGAATTGCTGTTTCTGAATTTGGGGTATAATCAATCCCATTTGATCTCCATTATACATGCGACACGTGTGCGGCTGAGATGGATTTGACTTGGTCGTTAAAATTTACGCTAACGGTAAAAAAAATCAATATAATGTCAAAATAAATATTCAGAATGAGATGTGATCAAATGAAAACTCCAAATATTATATAAACTCAAAACTAACTATGATCTGGACCATTGGAAAATGTGTCAACAGATCACAAAAAAGCATCAACGGGAAAATGTCAACTGAATTTCAATGGTAGTCAATGATTGATGTTGTGTTGATACTGTGTTGACATTAATATTTTGAAATTTTACAATGTTTGTGTTGATATTGTATTGAAACGTGTTGAAAGCTGTGTAGAGGAGTTTTGAGTTTGTACAATATATATGTTGCATTTTATCACTACCCTATTGAGATTTTTTTTTTTTTTTTTTTATCATTTGGAAAATCGTTAAATTTTCTTCCGTTATTCAAGAATGCTTCAATCTTTATAAAGTTTTCGATTGATTCATTCAAGTTTTGGCAAAAGTTTCAAAGGAATCGTTATAAGTTTTCGATAATTGTTTAAATTTAACCATATACTCCTATTTTTATTAAACGGAGAGGCTTTTAAATAACATTAAGAAATGGCATAACTTGTGATTAAATGTCATTATTTTTTTACAAAATCTCAACTAATTATAAACAAACATAATCCAAAGCAAACATATATGAGAAAATGGTTACCTAACACTTCTCTTTCTATTAAGAGTAAATGCCAAATGTGGTCACCAAACATATGGTCGTTTTATCAATTTGATCCTGAACATTATCTTTTTTGTTTATTTGGTCCCTCACAAATGAACTCGGGTCGAAAACGGTCCTAAATTGACAGAACCGTCTAAAACAACGGTCAATGGCATTTAAGCAGGTTTTGACCAAAATTAACCATTTTAATTAATATTTTTAATTATATCAAAATTAATATATTTAGGACCACATTTGGCCTTTACTCTTTCTATTAATCCATCTTTATGGAAACAACTGGAATACGGTGGAACGTCCACAATGGAAAAACGACTAAACTACAATGGAACGAAAGGAGTACGTAGCAAGAAAAACTCAATAACATTCTCAAACAGAGTAGGAATTGGCAGAGTCGTATCCATCACATAAAACTGCAAGTTCATGCCTTGTGAGTAGCTCTTATATTATCAATGTTTTTCAAAATTACCCTTTTTCTTTGACCAAGATGTAGTGACTATAAAGATGTAGCATAGCAGAGGATATGAAGTATGGAAAGAGCATGGAGTAAGAAATTACGACAAATGGAGACAATTTTCCATAATTTCCCGTTGTCAATCACAAGCACGAGTAGCAAAACAAAACAAAGATGCAGTGTGTCTTATCCGTTGATTAAAATTCACTACAAAATACCGAACAATAATGCAAACAAAACACGACAGTGTCTTCTTTTACTAAGAGAATAAACCTAACATTGCTTTCAAAGAGCTGCCATCTTTTCCATCCATGCCACTCGTCTTCTTTTCAATCCTATATATCACAACAGCGGTTACTCTCAGTCTCTGAATGATAAAAAAAACATACGATTGCAATTACGAAGGATAAGGCAGTCAAACAAGTCAAACTTTATGAATCAGAGTACTCAAATGAAAATGAAAACTACACAAGCAGATTTTGTAACACCCCTTACCCGATTTTCCAAACACTAAAGGCGGGCTAGTGACCTATGACGTCCTCTAATCTGCAGGGGGAAAAAGAAATGAGTGAGCTTCAATAAGCCCTGTAGTATGCACAACATTAGAGCATAATTTTCGGAGGTTAAGTAAATGTTATGCAACCTATATAATTATAAAATTTATTACCATGAATATTTCTCTCCAGAATCAACATCCTTATATCCATATATATATATGCTTAATTTAAAAAAAATAAAAATAAAACAAACAACAATATATCTAACCTTTATATCGTCCTCTCTTGATTTTCTGGGACTTACCGAAGCCATAATCATATATCAATTCATTAAAATATCCAGAAATATGCAGTTATTGTATACATGTCATCACTCACATAGTTTCAGCACATCTATACTTACCAGATCTATACAGATTTATTCTTTACCAACACCAACAACCATTTAAATTCGACATTCATATAGTCGCCATTGATCTCAATGAATTTATCACGTAATCAGTAATCACATATGCATTCATAAAATACATAAGACATAATACAAAATAAAGATTTCAGCTAACCATACCAATCATTGGATTAAACCGAAAAAAATACATCACAATCTCATTCAAATATCAACCCATACTAGGGTACGTGGACCAAATAAGAAACATAATCAGATTCAGACGCGCACAGACCACCCATATAGGGTGCAGACAGATAATCAGACAGATCAGATAAACGATCCTCGCTTCGGATATCCAGAAGACAAGAGATCACAGAAAAAGCAGCGCTGCTGTCCTATGGCATGCCAATTGTACCCACATAAGACACTCAAGCATGGGGCATAAACACAATCTTGAGTAAACTTATTTTCATATCAATCTTATTTCCGATAATATCTATCATAACACATCATAAATTTCTCACCATACCATATCATATCAATTTATCATAATCAATTCCAGATTCAATTCCAACTCTATCAATACCATCACATATCCAGAATTCACATAATTCACGTCAAGCAGCATATGCAAATCAGATATTGTATCACCGATTAACACACAATGTTATATATGCAATCATGCAGACTTAATTCAGGTAATAAGACTTAATATAGAATATACTACCTCAAAATCCAAAATATCTTGCTGGTTCACTTTACTCGTTCCCAATCTCTTTTGTCTGTGCTATCTCTCGGGGCCATGATTACCTTTCAATGTATATATTTTTATCAAGATCAACACTAAGAAAATAACTTAATCATAAAACAAGTCCGCTGTAAGTCACCTTTAACTGTAACATACATAGCCAGCAAAGATATCATATCATAGAAATTCACTATTTTTCACCCACTTAGGCATCAGTTTATGATAAATATTTCAAAAAGTGCATATCTAATCACAGGGAACAGATTTAATATAAGAATTGTGTAAAAATTCTGAAATTCTACCTTAAGTTTACGACTATAAGCTGTCTCAAACTTCACCATACCGTTAATACACATTCCTCTTTGTTAAGGTGTAAATTATGTTAAAAAGATAAACCTTTTAGAACTAAACAGAAAGCATGACAAATTTCCCTACTAAAAGAAGAATCCTAGGTTTTTCCTACACTTCCAAAATAAACTTTTCATTCTAATTCATCACTCCACCTATTTCAAGGAATTGAAATAACCTTAAGAAACTTAGTCTTTTACATAATATGCTTAGATTTTAATTTGGGGGGAAAAGCTTTTTATGAACCCTAACCTGATTTAAAGAAGATATTATACAAATTAGAGGTGTAAGGGACTTGCTTACTCGAATAGAAGAAACTCTAGTCTAGAGCTGCTGGAAACCGACGATGGTGGTGATAAAATTGCAAGTTCATCTACTCTATCCAAACGGCAAACAGTATAAATAGAACAAAAAAAAAACCATATTTTCCAGCAAGCCCCAAAATTCAGTAGCAATTGTCAACCAATATTTAAATACAACACACACTGAAGGAGCTTTTTAATCTGCTTGAACAGATCTTTGTTACTAGACAAAATATTACAATCAGCAAAAATTACAAAGATTGAAATAACCCTATTTCATAATCAGCAAATTTATCTCAATCTAAACAACAATTTAGCTTTAAAATAGTACTACAACAATCTATCTATGACATTGATCTGTTCAAGTGAGCTAACCAAAAAGGTTTCTTTTTTCTTATTGTGAAAGTGAATGGTTGAGATATTCTATATTTCCAATTCAAATTTGGAGATGTTTCATGATCACCAAAAGCTTGCTTAACAAACAAAAACAAAGATTTAAGTTAGGAAAAAGATAGTGTTTTGTAATATAAACAGCAAGATGGATTAAATGTGTAGAATGAGAAAAGAAGAAAAGTGGGAAGAGTTTAAACTCAATACCGGTGTCAAAACATAGGGATTGGCAGAGTAGCCCTCCATGGCTCTATTCTTCATAAAGTCCTTATGAAATGAGTACATTTCATAGCCCGTTGCCGTCGCCATTGCGCCTGCACCAGCCCCCAAAATCATTGGTCCAGCGATAGATGCTATAAACCACTTTGGAAACTTCCCAGCTTTCATCTTTGCAAACTCCTTCTTATCCATGTCTCTCACCCTCTCAAGGCACATATTTATGCCATAAATGTCACAAACTGTGAATCCAGCCACCAACGTCCCAGTTCCAGTCATAAGCCTCGTCAACCTATCCGGAAGTTTCACACCATACTTTGAATTCATTTCATGTGAGTAGCAATAGCATAAACACCCAGCACATCCAGTCACAGCCGTGAGGGTCATGATATACTTTGGAATAGCAACGCCACCAACAAAAAATGTCATTACAATTCACTGCCTGCACTAAAACAATGTTATCACAAAATCCCTTCCTCTACACAAACAAACACTTTTTTCCTATTGCAGTAAAAGACACTACTACATTTTTAACAGAGACAGCATTGGCAAAAGAAAGTATAGAATTAAATTGATACTCGTCCATAAATTCACAGCGTGCACACAAACAGTATTGACAAAAAACACAACTCCTCCAAAACGGCATGAAATTAAAATATACAGTACAAAAACACAAACAGAGAAAGAGGCATCAAAGTGACAAATCTACAAACAGTTTGGCTACATTAATCTAACCGCAGTTCTAATAAAAAAGGCGATCTCCGAGAAAAACAAAAGAAAGTGCAGAAAACATTGAATGAAATCGGAATGAAATTGCATAAACAAAGAACATGGCGACAGTTTGAAGAATCGAAGAAGACGGTGTTAGTGTTGTTACCTCGATGTATTTGGTTGATTCTGTATAATTCTGAGAGAGATTTATTTGGAAATCTGTTTTAATCTAACTCGACCTGGATGGTTTAAGCGACACGTGTACGGCAGAGATTGTAGTTTCTGCTAGTAGAAAGAAATTAACTAGGTTGGTCAAAATCCCATTCGATTTGCTGGTCTATATGATTTACTTGTATTATTATTCATTATATACTCCTATATGCGTTCAATCCTCTATTAATTGAGTCAATTTAATTTGTCCGAATTTATAAAAAATATAGTGAAAAGTGGATTGATTTTAAATTAGTAGAATATGAGTTCTATTTCATATACTCTTATTAGTTTAATAATAAAGTATAGTAATTATAATAAATTATTTCATATACTCTTATTAGTTTTAGTTTAATAATAAAATATACTTCATCCGTCCTCTATTAGGAGTAGCACTTTGACCGGCCACGGGTTTTAAGAAATGTAAAGAAAATTTGGTTGAAAAAGTTAGTGGAATTAGGTTTGAATTTGGTTTTAGGTTTAATAATGTAGTCCCATTGAATTTGGAATTAGGTTTAATAAAACATACTTCCTCCGCAGAAAAGTCAATGGGACTGCTAAAGCGGGACGGTGGAATTAGGTTTGAATTAGGTTTGAAAAGTCAATGGGACTCATCTTTCACTTCAAAAAAGGTTATGTACCCATAAAAGACTAGCTTGTTTATTAATGTATAAAAAGACAAATTTACACTCACATAATATCAATGTTTACTTTTTTATATTGGTTTTATAATGAAATGTGAGTGAAATAAGTTAGTGGAATGTGAGACCTACTTACTATTTATGCTAAAAGTGGAGTGCTACTCTTAATTGGAGATGGACCAAAATAGAAATTAGTAACTCTTATTCGGGGATGGAGGGAGTAGTAATTATAATAAATTAGTGGAGTGTGAAGTTGAATTAATCTGGGACGGATAAAGTACTAGTACATCCTAAACTATTAAATTTTAATAGCCCGCTAGTGTATTTAAACTTTGACATCTTGTATTCATCTTAGAGTGGCCACTATAGGTCCGCCGCGGCTTCTCCGGCGGTCAATTGCTGCTCCGGCAGTCAATTGTAGGAACGGAGGGCGCCGCATATGTGGCGGCAGCAGCGCGGCGGGCGCGGTTCCATTTTTTTATTTTATTAATTAATTTCTATAAATACAACCGCTTCCTAATTTTTATGTAACTACATTTTTACTGTACTAGCTAATGAGTGCTTTTTCGGGTTGTTTTTACACTACCTTTTTGTGATTTTGAAACATGTTACTTTAACTGGAAATTTAAGAGAAAGAGACTGGTCGAGTTTCTAATTCAAAGTAGATCTCCAATTTAGATTATTCCCATTAATTGTGTCACTCCATTATAACTTTAGTATTAATTAACAAAAAAATTAGAGGCAGATCTAATAAAAGTCGATCTCCACAAAAAACAAAGGAAGTAAAAAGTTTGAATTAAATTGGAATTAAATCAAATAAACTAAGAGAACGGGTTTTGGGTCTGTTTAATGGGCTGTAAGTTAAAGCCCAATATATTGACTTTCTGGACCAGAAAATAGGGAAAAGTTGGGACTGAATTTTGGCTCATTCGATTTATGTATTTAAAACAATTTTGGGATATGATTAAGCAGTTTTAAATTACAAAATTATAGTAGTATGTATTTTGATTGACCTAAATAGCCGATTGAGAAAAAATTAATTACAGATATTATGCACAAGGAATATGATTAAGTACACAAAGAGGCACTTTGTTTAAATGTAACCAAAAATGAATAAATAGGCCCAATCCATTTACTTAAAAAAAACATATATATATATACTAGTAGTATATATTCATATGAAAATTTGAAGAAAAAGAATATAGAAATAGAAGAAAAAGAGTCGACAACTCGGGTTCATATACAAATGATAATAATGATATATTGCATGATACGAATTTAAGTATAGATCACAAAAATTAAATTTAGTGATTTTGAGAAAAGAAATATCCAATGCACATGACATTCGTTTTCCATAAATATTTCCTATTCTCAATCTGATAGACCCTTACACAAACACAAATATGAGTAGCAATACGAAATAAAAGATACTAAGTGCATCATCGATTAAGATTTACAAAATACCAAACAATAACGCAAATATAACACGACACTCGTTTTTTTTTTTACTAAGATAGTAGTCCCAACCTTGCTTTCTAAGAGCTTCCATCTTCACTATCCATGCCACTCCTCTTCTATTCAATCCTATATCACAACAGGCTTGAGTTTACAAAGGATAAGAATGAATGACTCAAAGTAATCAAACACATTGGAAACAGAATTTGTTCAAAAACATTGGAAACATTGACACAACATAAATATATTTGCCCATTGAATGGTTGAGATATTCTATATTTCCAATTCAAAAAGCTTGCTTAACAATCAACAACACAATTTGAGGTGGGAAAAAGAGAGCAAGGGAGATTGAAAACAACAGAGTAGAATGAGTAAAGAAGAAAAGTGGAGAGAGTTTACCATTCTCAAACAGAGGGATTGGCAGAGTTGTCCTCCATGACTGTCTTCTTATGAAAGGAGTCCAGTTCAACGATTGTTAGCATCATTACTCCGGCTGCTCCAGACCACGCAATCATTGATCCAGCGACAGTCGTTTTATAATAGATCGGAAACCTCCTGGCTGTCATCATCTTCACAAAATCCGTCTTATCCATGTCTCTAATCCTCGCAAGGTCCTTATTAGTGGCATACAAGTCATACGCTATGGATCCAGCCATCAACGTCACACTTCCAGTCATAAACCTCGCCAAACCTCTCCGAAAGTTTCACACCATACGTTTTATTCATATCACGTGAATACGAATAGAATGAATACACGGAAGCTCCAGACAAAGCCACAATTGGCCTGAGATAGTTTGGAATAACGACGCCACCAACGACACTAAACTTGCAGAAGATTGCCATTAGCCTGCACCATTACCACAATGTTATCACAAACATATACCTTTTCCTATTAAAGCACAAACACTGCATTTTCAACACAGATTTAAAATACAAACACAAACAGTATTAACAAACAGAGAAAGGGAGATATCATAGAGACAAATCTACAAACAGTTTGGCTACATGCTGGGCAAACTAACCAAATAACCTTCATTTTCAGCAGAAATTTAAAATCTCTCTAACGACGATGATATAGTTAGGAATAACGACGTCACCAACGACACTAAACTTGCAGAAGATTGCCATTAGCCTGCACCATTACCACAATGTTATCACAAACATATACCTTTTCCTATTAAAGCACAAACACTGCATTTTCAACACAGATTTAAAATACAAACACAAACAGTATTAACAAACAGAGAAAGGGAGATATCATAGAGACAAATCTACAAACAGTTTGGCTACATGCTGGGCAAACTAACCAAATAACCTTCATTTTCAGCAGAAATTTAAAATCTCTCTAACGACGATGATATAGTTAGGAATAACGACGTCACCAACGACACTAAACTTGCAGAAGATTGCCATTAGCCTGCACCATTACCACAATGTTATCGCAAACATATACCTTTTCCTATTAAAGCATAAACACTACATTTTCAACACAAATTTAAAATACAGCACAAACACAAACAGTATTAACAAACAGAGAAAGGGAGATATCATAGAGACAAATCTACAAACAGTTTGGCTACATGCTGGGCAAACTAACCAAATAACCTTCATTTTCAGCAGAAATTTAAAATCTCTCTAACGACGATGATATAGTTAGGAATAACGACGTCACCAACGACACTAAACTTGCAGAAGATTGCCATTAGCCTGCACCATTACCACAATGTTATCGCAAACATATACCTTTTCCTATTAAAGCATAAACACTACATTTTCAACACAAATTTAAAATACAGCACTAACACAAACAGTATTAACAAACAGAGAAAGTGAGAGATCATAGAGACAAATCTACAAACAGTTTGGCTACATGCTGGGCAAACTAACCAAATAACCTTCATTTTCAGCAGAAATTTAAAATCTCTCTAACGACGCCATCACCACAATGTTACCACAAAATCCCTTCTACACAAACACACTACATTTTCAACAGCGATTTAAATTTCATATAAAGATCAATAGATTTTTAACATCAAAACCGCGACAGATCTATGAATCTCATTTTATTTCAATGTCTACACAAACATTATGCAAAGCAAAACGATCATCTTCTCTTCAACATTATTGCAGCAACAACACTTTATTTTCAACATAGATTTAAAATGTAAGTGAAGACGGTATGCAGTTTAACTATTAAAAAAAAGGCGCAAAAGATCAAAGCGACAAATCTACGAACAGTTCGGCTACATGCTGAGCAAAACTTAAAGGCAGATCTAATCAGACAGTCGATCTCCTCGAAAACCAAAAAAAAAAAGTGAAGAAAAAGTTCAATTACCTCAAATTTTGCTGCAAATTTTGTTGAATTGTGGTTTCTGCAAGTAGAGAGAGAGTGAGGAATGGTTAGGTAGCTCAAAATCCCATACGATCTTCGTGTCTAGATGTATGTATAATTACACTTTTGTGAGTATTTATAATATTTAAAACACAATAGTAAATTTTATAATTTAAATACATCTTAAACTATTCTGAATAATCTGTTATCCACATAAATAAAATTTACTCTATCCATCCCATCCATTTAAAGTAGAGCATTTTGCACTATTATTGTGAAATTTGTAAAATATAAAATTTAGTAGTTGGGAGAGTGATCAATTGTTAACTTTTCTTAAGTTGCTAACTTGTTAACTCATCAACGCAGTGTATTAAAAAGGTCAACACAATGACATTAAACTGTCACCGTATTCACATTTTAATGTCATCGTATTGACATTTTTAATACACAACATTGATGAATTAGTAGAGCTAGCAATTTAAATAGTTAGCAATATAACGCACCCCTTAGTAGTAATACTTTTATTTTCAATATAAGTATTGAAAATCATCTATATATTACGTCTTGATCCTATTTCAATAAGGTGGCGTTCGGTTGTCATGACTAATTATAATGAGATTATCCATCTAGGATTAAGTTGTGGGATTATTTTAGATGGAGGGGGAGGCTATGACTAATAATTATGAGACTATACATCTAAGATAAAGTTGTGGGGGTCAATCTTATGAACCAAATATGATACACATTTAATCATGAGATTTACTTGTCAACCGAACACCATACCTCTTGAATCTTGATCTTATCAAGAGATGAACTTTTTTTTTGAAAATCTAACAAAAGGATAATGTTAAATATAAAATATAAAAGTAGAGAAATTGAAAAAAAAAATAAAAATAAAAGGAGAATAAATAAAAGAGTTAAAGTGGAGTATTTGATCACTTATACTGCGATGATTGAAAAATGAATATAAAGCGCTTGAAGTGAGATCAAGAAAGTATGCATTTATACTCTTGTATGATCAATAATCCTTGATCCTCCACACACGAATTAAAATTGTTAACTTGGCAGTACTATGAAAGAGGTTGCTTTATGCAATATGTTGAAAGAGCAATTCAAATTAGGATAGTATTTCATTAAACTAGCACTTCAGTGTAGCCAAACTGTATATAGAAAGGAGTCAATAAAATTTCTTCAATTTTTACTGTATTTAAAATTGAGAAATAAAGTAGTAATAGTGGATTAAAAACATATCCATCACATAAGAGTAGCTCTTTATATAATCCATGTCTTTTAAAATTATCCTATTTCTTTGACCCACAAATTCATTAGAATTTGTCCAAGATGTAGAATGCCAGAGGATATAAATTATGGGAAGAGCATGGAGTAAGAAATTACGACAAATGGAGACAGGTTTCCATAATTTCCCGTTGTCGATCACAAGCACGAGTAGCAAAACAAAACAAAGATGCAGTGTGTCTTATCCGTTGATTAAAATTCACTACAAATACCGAACGATAATGCAAACAAAACACGACAGTGTCTTTTTTAACCAAGAGAATAAACCTAACTTTGTTTTCAAAGAGCTTCCATCTTTTCCATCCATGCCACTCGTCTTCTTTTCAATCCTATATCACAACAGCGGTTACTCTCAGTCTCTGAATGATAAAAAAAAAAACATAGGATTGCGATTACGAAGGATAAGGCAGTCAAACAAGTCAAATTTTATGAATCAGAGTACTCAAATGAAAATGAAAACTACACAAGTAGATTTGAGGAAAAGAAAAGGGCAAACAGCATAAATAGAACCAAAAAAGAACCCCATATTTTACAGCAAGCCCCAAAATTTGACAACCAATATTTAAATACAACACACACTGAAGGAACTTTTTGACCTGCTTGATGTCAATTGACTTGCAAAGATGATCGAATCAAACGAGAATTCAAAGAAAACATACTTGGAAACCGATTGCAGAACAATTATTCATACCCTAGCAACTGAAAAGGAAAATAAAATTTGGAAAAACAAGAAAATAAAAAGTTCCTCAATCCTAGACTGGGACTTTTTCAAAGTCATTTTTTTTTATGGTTTCATATTGTTCGCCAATGCAAATGATTCCAGCAACCCCGAACATAGGGTATGCAGTCAAAAACAATACTAATGGCTTTGGAATCTTCTCAGTTCTCATCTTTATCAACTTCGCAAGCTTCTTATTAAACTCCTCCACATCCATGTCTCTCATCCTCGCAATTTTCTTATTAAAGTCATACGCGTCAAACGCCAGGGATCCAGCCATCAGCATCGCAGTTCCATTCAAAAACCTCATAGTCGTATCCAGAGGTTTCACACCGTACTGAGAAGTCAAAATTTTAGAACCACCATAGAATACACAACAGGTCAATCCAGTCGCAGCCGTGATGAGCTTGTACGAGTTTTGAATAGCGACGCCACCAACAACAGTATAGTACTTGTTTGCCATTATAATTCACAGCCTGCACCATTACCACAATGTTATCACAAAAATCCCAATCTCAACTTCCTATACACAAACATACACTTCTTATTAAAGCAAAAACACTACATTTTCAACATAGATTTAAAATACTGTATTGAATTCAAACATCAAACAGTTTAGGCAAAAAAACATCCAGATTTTAAAATATCCTTCAAAACGGCATAGAATTTGAATATAAAAAATACACAAACAGAGAAAGAGAGATCAAAGTGACAAATCTACAAACAGTTTGGCTACAAACTGAGCAAACTAACCAAGAAATCTTCAATTTCAGTAGAAATTTAAAATTTCTGTAAAGACGGTATAGAATTTAAATACATACAAATCAGAGACTTCTTGCACACAAAAGGGTGTTCAGTTTGCAATAAACTAATCAAAAAACTAAGAGGCAGATCTAATCTAAAGGTCGATCTCCGCGGAAAACAAAAGAAAGTGCAGAAAACTCTGAATTAAATCAGAATCAAATCAAATACACAAAGAACATGGCGACAGTTCGTAGAATCGAAGAAAACGGAGCTACTGTTACCTCGATTCTGTTGCAAAATTTGGTTGATTTGCTGTTTCTGTAAAATTTTGTAGAGAGAATCAGAGAGATATATATAAGTATTTAAAAAAGCGAAGAAAAAATTCAGAAAGTCCTCCTCGAAAACCAAAAAAAAAAAGTGAAGAAAAAGTTCAATTACCTCAAATTTTGCTGCAAATTTTGTTGAATTGTGGTTTCTGCAAGTGGAGAGAGAGAGAGATGTGTCTCTGCTGAAAAGCTTATAATCCCATACGATATGCGTGTCTATATGTACGTACAGTCAAATTATATACTTATTTATTTTAAATATTTACAGTATATTTAACTACGTATTTATATCCCAATCTAATACAACAAGTAATTTTAAATAGCCGTTCATTTATTTAAAAAGTTTATTTTGTTAATTGAAATTTCGACATTTAAATTAAGTTTAATAGTCTATTATTCATATAACACTTTGAAAAATAGTAGTTCAGCAATAATGAATCCATTATGCGATGTGTAGATTTTTAATATTAATAATTCCTATTTAAAATCACAAATTTTTTGATTATATTGGTAATTAACGAAATATTAAATGCAATATGCTGAAACAGTAATTCAAATTCACTATATTCAGTGTAGCCAAACTGTTTATAGAAAGGAGTCAATAAAATTTCTTCACATAAAACTGCAAGTTCATGCCTTGTGAGTAGCTCTTATATTATCCATGTGTTTTAAAATTATCCTTTTTCTTTGACCCACTAATTCATTAGAGCATCCATAATGGTCGGCGAGCGATTGGCCAGCCGATTCCCGGCGCTGGTCAGTCCGCTCGCCGAACCATTGCGCCGGGACCGGCGAGCGTCATTTCGGCAAAATTTTCGGTCGGCTGGACGAAATTGCAGGCGGGCGATCGGCGAGCGATCGGCCAGCAATTTTTTTTTTATTTTAAATTTTCGAAACACTATATATACGCGATTATCAAGTCATTTTCATTCGCACCACTTGTTTTAACGAGTTCTCTCTCTCTCTTTAATTTATGTACAAGAGCAACAAAGCGAAATGAGTAACGCGGGTGGTAGTAGTGGTTGGGATGCTGAGCATTACGAAAGGCAAATGAATGAAGCATTGGAGGCCTATATACGTACGGTGAGATGAACCAGCTGATACTAAGGGCCTTGCAGCCGGCGGTACCTCGACCTCGACCCGTTGTCCGCATTCGAGCGGTGATTGATCGGGATCACGTAGCTGCACATCATCGGCTATATGACGACTACTTCGCGAGCGGCCGCGTTTTGGGAAAACCTCTTCGAGGCGGCGTTTTAGGATGAACATGGCAACTTGTTTATGCGTATCGTTGACGCTTTGGATCGTCGATACTGTGTTTCCGGTTCAGGTATGACGCGGCGGGCAGACCCGGCCACACAACTATACAAAAGTGCCTTTGCGGCAATCGGGCGGTTGGCTACGGAGACACGGCGGACATGTGGGACGAGTACCTCCACATCGGTGAGACGACTGCCCTCGAATGTCTCGAGGATTTTTGTGAGGGCGTCGTTGAAATATTCCGGGACTAGTATCTTCGGAAACCTACCCCCGGAGACTGCTAGGATCTGATGCAAATGCACGGGGAGAAGCATGGGTTCACGGGGATGTTAGGTAACATAGATTGTATGCATTAGGAGTGGAAGAACTGCCCCGCTGCCTGGAAGGAATTCTACACCACCGGCTACAAGGGAAAGAATCCCACGATTATCCTCGAGGCTGTAGCTGATTACCGCCGTACGTTGGGGTAGTCGGGTTGAACAGCGACTTCAACGTCCTCAACTCGTCGCCCCTTTTCAACAAGCAGTGTCAGGGCGTCGGTCCGGCCATCAGTTTTGTCGCCAACGGCAACCGACAGGATATGGGCTACTACTTGGCGGATGGGATATACTCTAGGTGGCCCGTCTTTGTGAAGACGATCAGATGCCCAAATGAGGACATGAAGGCCTACTTTGCGGAACGGCAGGAGTCGGTGCGCAAGGACGTGGAGCGCGCATTTTGTGTGCTACAGGCTCGATGGGCGGCAATTAGGGGTCCAACGTGTTTGTGGCATGTCGACTGCATTGCTTCTATAATGTACGTCTGTATTATCATGCACAACATGATAGTCGAGAATGAAGGTGTGCAACTGACTAGTTGAGCCAATGACGATAAAGCCGGTCCAAGTCACGGCGTGGCCACCCCCAAAGTACGGCGGGGGTACCTCACGATGAAACTGATCGCTTACAGGCACATGCCGACATACGCCAAGTGGATGCCCATATTCAACTCCAAAAATATTTAATTGAAGAGTTGTGGACGCGAAGGACTGCACGGCGATAGTTTTTTTGTTTTATTATTTATTTTTTTAATTATGTAATTTTTTTTGGACGCACTTTTTTTAATTTAAATGAAATTATTGCATTTTTTCCATATATGTGTTGTAAATTTAATTCCGTATTTTGTGTTTAATTCCGTAAATTTAGTTGTTCTTTTTAATTTTGTTTGTTGTGGCTAGCCTATTGCTTGTCCTAATGATGTGGCAGGAGGAGTTTGTGGCTAGCATATGGCTGACCTATGGCTAGCCTATTACCATTGTGGATGTTCTAGAATTTGTCCAAAGATGTAGTGACTATAAAGATGTAGAATACCAGAGGACATGAAGTATGGGAAGAGCATGGAGTAAGAAATTACGACATATTGAGACAATTTTCCATAATTTCCCGTTGTCGATCACAAGCACGAGTAGCAAAACAAAACAAAGATGCAGTGTGTCTTATCCGTTGATTAAAATTCACTACAAAATACCGAACGATAATGCAAACAAAACACGACAGTGTCTTCTTTTACTAAGAGAATAAACCTAACTTTGCTTTCGAAGAGCTGCCATCTTTTCCATCGATGCCACTCGTCTTCTTTTCAATCCTATACCACAACAGCGGTTACTTTATTTACCCTTTGATCACTAAAATCTCCACAATAGTTTACCAAAGCATCCACACATTAATATAAACTCAGTAGTATAACTACACAAGCAGATTTGAGGACAAGAAAAGGGAAAAATTAGTTTTTCCTTTTTATCATTAGATTAAAAAATTGAAAGCAATATCCCAAGTTATAGCAGAGACTAAAATTGCAAGTTCATCTACTCTATCCAAACGGCAAACAGTATAAATAGCAAAAAAAAAAACCATATTTTCCAGCAAGCCCCAAAATTCAGTAGCAATTGTCAACCAATATTTAAATACAACACACACTGAAGGAACTTTTTACCTGCTTGAACAGATCTTGGTTACTAGACAAAACATTACAATAAGCAAAAATTAATCTGAATCTAAACAACAATTCTAGTAGTGAATGGTCTATCTCAATCTACAACAAAGCACTAGTACTACAACAATCTATCTATACATTGATCTGTTCAAGTGAGCTAACCAAAAAGGTTTCTTTTTTCTTATTGTGAAAGTGAATGGTTGAGATATTCTATATTTCCAATTCAAGTTTAGATGGATTCATAACTGTTGAACTAAATGCCTAATTTTGATAATGAACCCCAAATACTTTAACTAATCGATAGCTACACTCATGCCTACTCTACTCATAAATTAATCTGAATCTAAACAACAATTCTAGTAGTGAATGGTCTAAATATTCTATATCTCATATTTTGTGATAGTTGATAGCAAGAAAGATTGAAAGTAACAGTGTAAGAAGTACCATCTCCATATTGATGTCAGTTGACTTGCAAAGATGATCGAATCAAACGAGAATTCAAAGAAAACATACTTGGAAACCGATTGCAGAACAATTATTCATACCCTAGCAACTGAAAAGGAAAATAAAATTTGGAAAAACAAGAAAATAAAAAGTTCCTCAATCCTAGACTGGGACTTTTTCAAAGTCATTTTTTTTTATGGTTTCATATTGTTCGCCAATGCAAATGATTCCAGCAACCCCGAACATAGGGTATGCAGTCAAAAACAATACTAATGGCTTTGGAATCTTCTCAGTTCTCATCTTTATCAACTTCGCAAGCTTCTTATTAAACTCCTCCACATCCATGTCTCTCATCCTCGCAATTTTCTTATTAAAGTCATACGCGTCAAACGCCAGGGATCCAGCCATCAGCATCGCAGTTCCATTCAAAAACCTCATAGTCGTATCCAGAGGTTTCACACCGTACTGAGAAGTCAAAATTTTCGAACCACCATAGAATACACAACAGGTCAATCCAGTCGCAGCCGTGATGAGCTTGTACGAGTTTTGAATAGCGACGCCACCAACAACAGTATAGTACTTGTTTGCCATTATAATTCACAGCCTGCACCATTACCACAATGTTGTCACAAAAATCCCAATCTCAACTTCCTATACACAAACATACACTTCTTCTTATTAAAGCAAAAACACTACATTTTCAACATAGATTTAAAATACTGTATTCAATTTAACATCAAACAGTATTGGCAAAAAACATCCAGATTTTGAAATATCCTTCAAAACGGCATAGAATTTGAATATAAAAAAGCACAAACAGAGAAAGAGAGATCAAAGTGACAAATCTACAAACAGTTTGGCTACAAGCTGAGGAAGCTAACCAAGAAACCTTCAATTTCAGTAGAAACTTAAAATTTCTGTAAAGACGGTATAGAATTTAAATACACACAAACACAGAGAGAGATCAAAGCGACGAATCTGCATTATGAAATCACATCTCAACTTCTTACACACAAAAAATATGCAACGCAAACCTAAAATGCAAATTGATTGTCATCTCTTTAAACATTATTAGAGCAAATCCCCTTTATTTTCAACAGAAATTTAAAATCTTCGAATAAAAAAAAATATACACACAGAGAGAGATCAAAGTGACAAATCTACGAACAGTTTGACTACAATAAACTAATCAAAAAACTAAGAGGCAGATCTAATCTAAAGGTCGATCTCCGCGGAAAACAAAAGAAAGTGCAGAAAACATTGAATTAAATCGGAATCAAATCAAATAAACAAAGAACATGGCGACAGTTTGTAGAATCGAAGAAAACGGTGCTACTGTTACCTCGATTCTGTTGAAAATTTTGGTTGATTTGCTGTTTCTGCAAAATTTTGTAGAGAGAATAGAGAGATATATAATGTATTTTTTAATTTCAAACGATCAGCATGGTTTAAGCGACACGTGTATGGCTGAGATTGTGGTCTCTGCAAGTAGGTCTACTATATTCCACAAACAGTTAAGATTATTTTGGCATGATACACTTTTGTAATTTTAGATCTATCATCAACTTCTGTCACACATGAGCGTTATTCACATGTCACATACCACAAATTAAAATAAAATTATAAAAATTTACTTTGTCTGTCTCGTCCGTTTAAGGGTCGTTCGATTTGCAAGATTATATCCTAAGATTATTCATAAGATTGAATCTCATAACTTAATCCTATAACGATAATTTTGTGATAATTAGTTATAGCTACCCGAACAACACCTTAAAGCAGAAAATTTTATGAAATTTTGTTACATAAAAGTAAAAAATTGAAAATAATACGAATTTCATTACGCAATTATTAAAATATGAGAAATAGAAGAAAAAAAGTTTTTAAAGTTTGTTGATAGGAAATGAGACCCAACTTATTCAGAAGAAAATTTTTGCTAAGTGGACTGATTTTTGTAAACATTGATATTATGTGAGTATAAATTTGTCTTTTTATACATTAATAAACAAGCTAGTCTTTTATGGGTACATAACCTTTTTTGAAGTGAAAGATGAGTGGTTGAGTTTCCTTTTATATATTCTATCAAACATTTTCAGTTCAAATTAAAAAATATTTCTACCCGAATTAAATAGCCTGCTTATTCCTATCCATCCATCATGATATACTGGTATTAGGTTTGAATTTGGTTTCAGAGTGGGCTAGTAATTTCCGAATTAATATTATTGACGTAAAAATTACTATGAATTTTTGTCAAATTTTGGTAAGTTGTATGACTTAAGCAATGGATTTTAACCTTTTCTCCTCATTTCCGTCCCTGAAAATTTGATACACTTCACTTTTATCATTTTTGGTAGTGGACCTCATATTCCACTAACTCATTCCTACTCACATTTTATTATAAAACTAATACTTTAAAAGTAGGACCCACATCCCATCAACTTTTTCAACTCACTTTCCATTACATTTCTTAAAACCCGTGTCGGGTCAAAGTGAAGCAAAGCAAATTTTGAGGTGAGTATGACTTAAGAGCATCCACATTATGCTATGCTGAGTAGTATTCGTGTGCATTGTTTTTGTTTAGTTTGCATTACCATAAGAAATACTAGCATTAATTTTATTTTGTACTACATTTTAATTAATTCTAATACTTCAATAAATATTATTAACAACGTTAATTTTATAAATTAAAGGAATATGTTGAAGTGCAATTCAAATTAGGATAGTATTTCATTAAACTAGCACTTCAGTGTAGCCAAACTGTTTATAGAAAGGAGTCAATAAAATTTCTTCAATTTTTACTGTATTTAAAATTGAGAAATAAAGTAGTAATAGTGGATTAAAAACACACCCATCCCATAAAACTGCAAGTTCATGCCTTGTGAGTAGCTCTTATATTATCCATGTGTTTTAAAATTATCCTTTTTCTTTGACCCACTAATTCATTAGAGCATCCATAATGGTAGAGCATGGAGTAAGAAATTACGACAAATGGAGACAGGTTTCCATAATTTCCCGTTGTCGATCACAAGCACGAGTAGCAAAACAAAACAAAGATGCAGTGTGTCTTATATCCGTTGATTAAAATTCACTACAAAATACCGAACGATAATGCAAACAAAACACGACAGTGTCTTCTTTTACTAAGAGAATAAACCTAACTTTGCTTTCGAAGAGCTGCCATCTTTTCCATCGATGCCACTCGTCTTCTTTTCAATCCTATACCACAACAGCGGTTACTCTCAGTCTCTGAATGGTAAAAAAAAAACATAGGATTGCGATTACGAAGGATAAGGCAGTCAAACAAGTCAAATTTTATGAATCAGAGTACTCAAGTTCAGTAGTATAACTACACAAGCAGATTTGAGGACAAGAAAAGGGAAAAATTAGTTTTTCCTTTAATACTGTATTCAATTTAACATCAAACAGTATTGGCAAAAAACACCCAGATTTTAAAATATCCTTCAATAAAAAAACACAAACACAGAAAGAGAGATCAAAGTGACAAATCTACAAACAGTTCGGCTACAAGCAGAGCAAACTAACCACGAAACCTTCAATTTCAGTAGAAACTTAAAATTTCTGTGAAGACGGTATAGAATTTAAATACACACAAACACAGAGAGAGATCAAAGCAAATGTCATCACGAAATCACATCTCAACTTCTTACACACAAAAAATATGCAACGCAAACCTAAAATGCAAATTGATTGTCATCTCTTTAAACATTATTAGAGCAAATCCCCTTTATTTTCAACAGAAATTTAAAATCTTCGAATAAAAAAAAATATACACACAGAGAGAGATCAAAGTGACAAATCTACGAACAGTTTGACTACAATAAACTAATCAAAAAACTAAGAGGCAGATCTAATCTAAAGGTCGATCTCCGCGGAAAACAAAAGAAAGTGCAGAAAAATTTGAATTAAATCGGAATCAAATCAAATAAACAAAGAACATGGCGACAGTTTGTAGAATCGAAGAAAACGGTGCTACTGTTACCTCGATTCTGTTGAAAAATTTGGTTGATTAGCTGTTTCTGCAAAATTTTTTGGAAAGAATAGAGAGATACATAATGTATTTTCTAATTTCAAACGATGAGCATGGTTTAAGCGACACGTGTATGGCTGAGATTGTGGTCTCTGCAAGTAGAGAGAAATGTGGTTGGGTACACATACGAGTTAAGAGGTCGTTCGATTTGCAAGTGTTGGAAGATCTGGAGTATTCAGCAAGACATCTTCTGGAGTATTCAACAAGACAAAAGATTGAGGGAAATCTTACCTTGTATAGCATTATTCTAGATTATATATAATGTACAAATTCATTGTGAATAATATAACAAAGAATTTACCCAATTCTACAGCAAGATTATATCCAAAGATTATTCATGAGATTAAATCTCTAATTTTAGTCCTATATTGATAATCATTTGATAATTAGTCATAGCCATCCAAACAACACCTTAAAGTAGAGAATTTTATACATAGTTTTACTCCATTCATTTCATAAAAATTAAATACAAGTTCCATTGCGGAATTAGTAAAATATGAGAAATAGAAAAAAAGTTATTAAAGTTTGTTGATAGGAAATGAGACCCATCTTATTCAAAAGAAAATTTTTGTTAAGTATATATGAACAATATGTGAGTATAAATTTGTCTTTTTATTCATTAATAAACATGCTAGTGAGTGTTTTTACTTTTTACGGGTACATAACCTTTTTTGAAGTGAAAGATGAGTGGTTGAGTTTCCTTTTATATATTCTATCAAACATTTTCATTTCAAATTAAGAGCCTCCGCAATAGTTTTCGGCCAGCCATAGGCCAGCAATTGGCTAGCCACTCTCTCTCACTGCCACGTCAGCAGCACTAAAAATCGAACTCTTGCTCGTGATACCATATTGAATTGTATTGGGGAGAAGTATCAATTGTATTGAATGAATAATTATGTTTACAGTGATCACCCTTTATAGAGGGGATTGAGTAGTGAGCAAGAAATACACAATATACACCTAAAAATATACACACTCTATATGGAAATAAATCACATGATATCCTCCTAATTTAATCGTATATTCTAACACTCCCCCTCAAGTTAAGTAACGGGATTTCCAAAACTTAACTTGCCCAATGCTTCTGCAAAATTCTTGGATCCCACTGCCTTTGTCAGGATGTCTGCCAATTGATTTTGAGATCGAACAAATGGAAACTCAACAATTCCATCTTCAATTTTTTCCTTTATAAAGTGTCTATCGACTTCCACATGTTTTGTCCGGTCATGTTGGACGGGGTTCTCAGAGATACTTATCGCGGCCTTATTATCACAGAATATCTGACATGTTTTCTGTGATAAGAATCCCAATTCATTCATCAATCTTCGGAGCCATAATACCTCAGTCAATCCATTCCTAATTCCTCTAAATTCTGCCTCTGCACTGGACAACGCTACCACCTTCTGCTTCTTGCTCTTCCATGTAACCGGATTGCCCCAACGAAGGTAAAATATCCAGAAGTGGATCGTCTATCCACTGGGTTCCCAGCCCAATCAGCATCCGTGTAGCCATGAATCTCCAAATGGTCATTTTTCTTGAACATTACACCATGATCAAACGTACCTTTCAAATATCGAACTATCCTTAAAGCTGCTTCAAGATGGTCACATTGTGGCCGATGCATGAATTGACTTACCACACTAACAACATATGCTATATCTGGTCTAGTGTGTGATAAATAGATCAACTTCCCTACTAACCTTTGATACCTCTCTCGATCAGCTAGTTGAGCTCCTTCTGTAATCTGAAGACCATGATTTACTGCGATAGGAGTGTCTGCCGGTTTGCACTCCATCATTCCACTTTCTGCTAGGAGATCCAATGTGTATTTCTTCTGATTGATGAAAATCCCTTCTCTTGATCTTAGCACTTCAACTCCAAGGAAGTACTTTAGAGCTCCCAAATCTTTCATCTCAAACTCCTTAGCTAGATTCCCTTTTAACTGTTCTATCTCATCTGCATCATCTCCTGTGATAATCATGTCGTCAACATAAATTATAAGACAAGTGATTTTTTTTTCCTTCTTCTTCAGAAATAAAGTGTGGTCGGAATTGCTCTGTTGATAATCATATTTCTTCATTACTTCGGTGAACCTCCCAAACCATGCTCTTGGAGATTGTTTCAACCCGTATAGCGTTCTCTTCAATAGACAGACTTCCCCGTCTGCAAATTCATCCTCAAAGCCCGGAGGAGTCTCCATATATACCTCCTTTTTCAATTGTCCATGCAAAAATGCGTTGGTTCCATCAAACTGGTGTAGGGGCCAATCTTTATTGGCTGCCACGGATAAAAGTACTCTGACAGTATTCATCTTGGCTACCGGAGAGAAGGTTTCTGAGTAGTCCACTCCATAGGTTTGAGTGTATCCCTTTGCAACAAGACGAGCTTTGTATCTTTCAATGGATCCATCAGGTCGTCGCTTGATCGTGAAGACCCATCTGCACCCTACAGGTTTCTTCCCTTCTGGCAATAGACATTTGACCCATGTGTGATTCCTTGCTAGAGCTTTTAGTTCTAGCATCATTGCCTCCTTCCAGTGTTTGATTTTTATAGCCTCCATCCATGTCTGTGGAATCTCCTCTTCTTCGTATAATGCTTCCTCGAATGCTCTTGCCATCTTTGTCAAATTAGCTTTTGCCACATTTCCAATTGCATATCGTGCTCGTTTTGTTTCCCTCTCTGGAGAATATCGCTTCGGTGGAACTCCCCGAGTAATCCTCGAAGGTAGGATGTATCGTCCAGTGTCTCCATCTATGACTTCATCAAATATGTCTATATTAGTAGTCACAGGAATCTCAGTAAGATTGTTTACCTCGGATACCGAAGAGGATGATGCTGGGTGGACACTTGATTCCACAGGCTGAGTAGTGGTTGAGACAAGCTCGGCGACAGATGTAGCTGGCTCGGGTGGCCCATCAGCGAGAGTATGATTATGGGACACAGGTAACCAACTTAGCATGTCATCAGTTATAAGATCATTTATTCCCCTCTCCCCCTGACTGGTAAGTTGGGTGTTATAGAAGAATTCAGTTTCGAGAAAGGTGCAGTTCATTGTGGTTATAACTTGTCGGGTTTTTGGATCATAACATCGATATCCCTTCTGATTGAACCCATACCCGATAAAGACACATTTAATAGCGCATGGGGACAGTTTCGATCGCTCATGTTTCGGGACATGAACGAAGACAGAGCAACCAAATATACGAGGGTCAAGGGACAGTGAAGGTGGGACTTTTGTTAGGGTGGACAAAACTTGGAGGGGATTTTTCTGGTCAAGTATTTTTGTTGGTAGACGGTTTAAAAGGTAGACAGAAGTGGCAATTGCTTCAGGCCAGAAAAAATTTTGGGACTTTTGAATCAAAGAGAATCGCTCTAGTCATTTCGAGAATGATACGATTTTTACGCTCGGCTACCCCGTTTTGCTCGGGAGTGTAGGCACATGAAGTTTGGTGCACTAGACCCTTTTCCACACAAAATTCTTTCATCCTAGAGTTGACATACTCTCCCCCATTATCAGATCGTAGAATCTTTATTTTTGTGTTAAACTGAGTAAGAATCATAGTATAAAACTTTGTAAACTTAGAGAAGACATCAGACTTATTTTTTAAAAAATACACCCATGCCATACGTGTGCAATCATCAATGAACGACACAAAATATCGAAATCCATTTCCCCCAAGAACAGGTGAAGGTCCCCAAACATCCGAATGAATCAAAGAAAAAACAGAATCAACTCTAATATTACTGGGTTTAAATGATTGTCTGTGGCTCTTGGCCAAAACACAAGTTTCACACTCAAAATTCGAATTCTTAATAAAATGCGGAAATAAAATATTCAAATAACTAGAAGACGGGTGTCCTAACCGCCTGTGCCATAACCATATTTCTCGCTCCGAAGTTCCGTGAGCTAGCATCGCCCTGCCAGTTTGAGCTATCTCATCCACGTAGTACAGCCCGTGTCGCTCAGTGCCACGCCCAATGATCGTCCCCGTCCGGATATCCTGTAGAAAACAAAATTTTGGATGCATTAGGAGAGTGCAATTGAGTTCCCTTGTCACATGACTAATAGACATCAACTTTTGAGATAATGACGGAACATAAAGACAATTTGAAATTTTCAGAGTAGGTGAAATCTGAACAGTTCCCGCCCCTTCAACAATTGCAAGATCTCCCCCAGTAGTCTCAACATGTGTTCGTTTTGTTCGAAATAATTCCCCAAAGTCAGATCTATCATATGTCATTGTATCAGTTGCCCCACAATCGAATATCCAACCCCTATCATCTTCTACACAATTGTCCTTAGCTAGACATGCAGTTCCTATTTCAGATTCATCAAATTCCTTTTCTAAAATAGAAAAACGATTTTTACACATAACTGGAGGGTTATTATGTAAATAATTAAATTTCTGTGGGCCAATTTCATATTTGGTGGGTTTTTTGGGGTCAATTCTCGGCTCCTTAGGTTTTTGGGGGTCAAATTGTTGTTTCAACAAAGTAGGGAGCTGATCTTCAATTAAATGGGGTCTTTTACATGATAAAGGCAAAGTTTGTGGGTCTAGGGATAAATCCCCAAACCCAATACCTCCAAATTGGGCAAAGTGAGCCTTCGCAGCTTCATCCTTCTTCCCCTCCGCTTGTCCCGTCGCCCACCAGCTGCCAGCAGCTGCCGGTGCATCAGCCGGTCTGCCGCCGTCGACCTCAGCGCCGGCGGTCTCATGGTTGCCCGCTGGGGCGATTAATCGGTCACCCCCTTCATCTCCTTCTCTTCCAATCGCCGACCTCCCCTTCGCCGTCTGGTTTCTATTGAGTTTGTGGCCATCTTCCCACCACTCCGGGTAGCCGATCACTTGAAAGCAGGTCTCTTTTGTGTGTTTCGTCATTCCACACACGGTGCAAAAAAGTTTCGATTTGTCTACGGTTCGCCGATTGGAGGGGTTGTTCCGGTGTGGTGGTAGCGGCTGCTGTTGTCCTCGGCTCGGCGGCGTTGGCGGTGGCCTGGATTGTCGATTGAATTGAAGCGGCGCTCCTGTTCTAGCTCCGAAACCCGCCCCGATTCCTGAATCTGGGGTTGGTTTCCATACTCCAATTCTTCCTTCTTCTTGTTTTACAATACTGAGTGCATCCTCTGCGGTCGGTTCAGGTCTCTCCTTCAAAATCTCTCTCCGGAGAGCATCATATCTATCATCCAATCCCCTCAAAAATTGGTACAAGCGCTTTACCTCTGTTTCCTTTCTGTATGTTTTAACTGCTTCGTCACAACATTGGTAAGGGCATGGTTTTCGGGAATCCATTGCCACCCACAAATTTTGGAGTTCACTCCAGTATGCTTCAAGTGAATCGCCCCCTTGAGAGCATCTGTCGAGTCTGAGGTCAAGGTCATAGACCTGAACTGGATCGGCTCGCACCCCAAACGTCGTAGCAAGGCTCCGCCACATCGCCTTTGCGGTCTGGTGTTGAGCGAATTGCACAACGAGTCGTTCCTCCATGTTTTGGATGAGCCAGGAGAACACTGTGAAATCTGCCGTCTGCCATTCTTGGAATTTTGGATCTTCTGGTTTTGGGGGATCCTTCTCCCCCTCAAGGTGGTCAAGCTTCTCTCGACTGCCAATATTGACCCGCATCAGCTTTGACCAAACTGGGAAGTTTTTCCCGTCTAGTTTGATTCCGATTGATATTGATTCGACTGGTTTTGTCATTGGAAACCTATAGTTCCAACAACCGTTTTTTGATTTTTGGATTTAGGATCGAACTCTTGCTCGTGATACCATATTGAATTGTATTGGGGAGAAGTATCAATTGTATTGAATGAATAATTATGTTTACAGTGATCACCCTTTATAGAGGGGATTAAGTAGTGAGCAAGAAATACACAATATACACCTAAAAATATACACACTCTATATGGAAATAAATCACATGATATCCTCCTAATTTAATCGTATATTCTAACATACGATTAAATTACGTAATTAAATTTACGAGATATATACGGGAAAAATTCATTAATTGCAATAAAAAAAAGTACATTAATTTTTAAAAAAATTACATAATAAAGAAAAAAAAAGTACATTAATTTAAAAAAAAATTACATAATAAAAAAAAAAAATACATTAATTTAAAAATAGGACCGTGCAGTCCTCCGTGCCCACAACTCTTCAATTATATCCTTCTCGGAGTTGAATATGAGCATCCACCTCGGCGCATGTCGGCATATGCCTGGAGGTGGCCGACTTCATCGTTAGGTACCCCACGTCGTACGCTAGGGGTGGCCGACACCAAATGTGCGTTCCACATCCTTGCGCGCCGACGCCCTCCTGCCGTTGCGCAAAGTAGGCCTTCTTTTCATCGCCAGACGCATCGTACCTGAAGCGGAAATAACGATATCGACGCTCCAAAGCGTCAACGCTCCGCATAAACAACTACTTGTGCATTCTAAAACGCCACCGGAAAATGATAGCGGGAAACCGCGGGTTCTCTAAGAAGTAGTCGTTATATAGCCGCTCGTGTGCACCTTGATGATCCCGATCAATCACTGCTCGACGGCGGACAACGGGAGGAGGGCTAGGTACCGCCTGCTGTTCGAACGCTCGCATGTACCGCTCATGCTCGCGGTTCATGTACGCCTCCATAACCTCGTTCATCTGCCGTTCGTACTCCTCAGCATCCCAATCACGACCACCACCACCAATTCCACCCGCATTACTCATCGCTCGATGTTGCTCTTACACAGAAATTTAGAGAGAGAGAAAACTCGTTAAAACAAATGGTGCAAATGAAAATGAAACTAAAATCGCGTATATATAGCCAATTTTCAAAAAAAAAAAAACAATAGCGGCCAGTGCATCGGCCAACGCCTTCGAATCGGCGAGCGCTAGCCGATTTTTTCGCCGATTTTCAGCTGGTCGGTCGCAATTGTTCAGCTAGCGCCGCAAATCGGCTAGCCGCTATTGCGGATGCTCTAAAAATTATTTCTACCCGAATTAAATAGCGTGCTTATTCCTATCCATCCATCATGATATACTAATTAGGGATGAATTTGGTTTCAGACTGGATTAATGCTAGTAATTTCCGAATTAATATTATTGACGTAAAAATTACTATGAATTTTTGTCAAATTTTGGTAAGTTGTATGACTTAAGCAATGGATTTTAACCTTTTCTCCTCATTTTCTAAATTGGACGACTTAATGACCGAAAAATGAATACCTATCATTTATAATAAGACAAAGAAAATATATGCTACTACTAATCAATAAGCCTTTATCCTCCACACATTAATGACCGAAAAATGAATACCTATCATTTATAATAAGACAAAGAAAATATATGCTACTACTAATCAATAAGCCTTTATCCTCCACACACAAATTCAAATTGTGAACTTGGTACTTTTATATATATGAAATATTATGCTATGCTGAGTAGTATTCGTGTGCATTGTTTTTGTTTAGTTTGCATTACCATAAGAAATACTAGCATTAATTTTATTTTGTACTACATTTTAATTAATTCTAATACTTCAATAAATATTATTAACAACGTTAATTTTATAAATTAAAGGAATATGTTGAAGTGCAATTCAAATTAGGATAGTATTTCATTAAACTAGCACTTCAGTGTAGCCAAACTGTATATAGAAAGGAGTCAATAAAATTTCTTCAATTTTTACTGCATTTAAAATTGAGAAATAAAGTAGTAATAGTGGATTAAAAACATATCCATCACATACAACGATAGACATAAGGTTCATGCCTTGTGAGTAGCTCTTATATTATCCATGTTTTTTCAAAATTACACTTTTTCTTTGACCCACTAATTCATTAGAATTTTTCCTAGATGTAGTGACTATAAAGATGTAGAATACAAGAGGACATGAAGTATGGGAAGAGCATGGAGTAAGAAATTACGACATATTGAGACAATTTTCCATAATTTCCCGTTGTCGATCACAAGCACGAGTAGCAACACAAAACAAAGATGCAGTGTGCCTTATATCTTGATTAAAATTCACTACAAAATACCGAACGATAACGCAAACAAAACACGACAGTGTCTTTTTCTTACTAAGAGAATAAACCTAACTTTGCTTTGAAAGAGCTGCCATCTTTTCCATCCATGCCACTCGTCTTCTTTTCAATCCTATATCACAACAGCGGTTACTCTCAGTCTCTGAATGATAAAAAAAAACATAGGATTGCGATTACGAAGGATAAGGCAGTCAAACAAGTCAAATTTTATGAATCAGAGTACTCAAGTTCAAGTATAACTACACAAGCAGATTTGAGGACAAGAAAAGGGAAAAATTAGTTTTTCCTTTTTATCATTAGATTAAAAAATTGAAAGCAATATCCCAAGTTATCAGCAAATTTATCTCAATCTAAACAACAATTTAGCTTTAAAATAGTACTACAACAATCTATCTATGACATTGATCTGTTCAAGTGAGCTAACCAAAAAGGTTTCTTTTTTCTTATTGTGAAAGTGAATGGTTGAGATATTCTATACTTCCATTTCAAATTTAGATGGATTCATAACTGTTGAACTAAATGCCTAATTTTGATAATGAACCCCAAATACTTTAACTAATCGATAGCTACACTCATGCCTACTCTACTCATAACTTATCGCGTAATACGGTCGGGATAGCTAGCCTAGGGTCGCTGCAAGGCTCGGTCACGTAGTGAATGGTCTAGATATTCTATATCTCATATTTGTGATAGTTAACAGCAAGAAAGATTGAAAGTAACATAGTGTAAGAAGTACCATCTCCATATTGATGTCAGTTGACTTGCAAAGATGATCGAATCAAACGAGAATTCAAAGAAAACATACTTGGAAACCGATTGCAGAACAATTATTCATACCCTAGCAACTGAAAAGGAAAATAAAATTTGGAAAAACAAGAAAATAAAAAGTTCCTCAATCCTAGACTGGGACTTTTTCAAAGTCATTTTTTTTTATGGTTTCATATTGTTCGCCAATGCAAATGATTCCAGCAACCCCGAACATAGGGTATGCAGTCAAAAACAATACTAATGGCTTTGGAATCTTCTCAGTTCTCATCTTTATCAACTTCGCAAGCTTCTTATTAAACTCCTCCACATCCATGTCTCTCATCCTCGCAATTTTCTTATTAAAGTCATACGTGTCAAACGCCAGGGATCCAGCCATCAGCATCGCAGTTCCATTCAAAAACCTCATAGTCGTATCCAGAGGTTTCACACCGTACTGAGAAGTCAAAATTTTCGAACCACCATAGAATACACAACAGGTCAATCCAGTCGCAGCCGTGATGAGCTTGTACGAGTTTTGAATAGCGACGCCACCAACAACAGTATAGTACTTGTTTGCCATTATAATTCACAGCCTGCACCATTACCACAATGTTATCACAAAAATCCCAATCTCAACTTCCTATACACAAACATACACTTCTTCTTATTAAAGCAAAAACACTACATTTTCAACATAGATTTAAAATACTGTATTGAATTCAAACATCAAACAGTTTAGGCAAAAAACACCCAGATTTTAAAATATCCTTCAAATCGGCATAGAATTTGAATAAAAAATACACAAACAGAGAAAGAGAGATCAAAGTGACAAATCTACAAACAGTTTGGCTACAAGCTGAGCAAACTAACCAAGAAACCTTCAATTTCAGTAGAAACTTAAAATTTCTGTGAAGACGGTATAGAATTTAAATACACACAAACACAGAGAGAGATCAAAGCGACGAATCTGCGAACGGTATTATGAAATCACATCTCAACTTCTTAAACACATAAATTATGCAAAAATTAGAGCAAAACCACTTGATTTTCAACAGAGAATTAAAATCTCTAAAAGCCTGTATAGAATTCGGAATATAAAAAAAAAAAACACACAGGAGAGATCAAAGTGACAAATCTACGAACAGTTTGGCTACAATAAACTAACCAAAAAACTAAGAGGCAGATCTAATCAAAAAGTCGATCTCCGCGGAAAACAAAAGAAAGTGCAGAAAACATTGAATTAAATCGGAATCAAATCAAATAAACAAAAAACGGTGCTACTGTTACCTCGATTCTGTTGAAAAATTTGGTTGATTTGCTGTTTCTGTAAAAATAATGTATTTTTTAATTTCAAACGATCAGCATGGTTTAAGCGACACGTGTATGGCTGAGATTGTGGTCTCTGCAAGTAGAGAGAAATGTGGTTGGGTACACATACGAGTTCAGAGGTCTTCTATATTCCACAAAGTGTTGGAAGATCTGGAGTATTCAGCAAGACATCTTCTGGAGTATTCAACAAGACAAAAGATTGAGGAAAATCTTACCTTGTATAGCATTATTCTAGATTATATATAATGTACAAATTCATTGTGAATAATATAACAAAGAATTTACCCAATTCTACAGCAAGATTATATCCAAAGATTATTCATGAGATTAAATCTCTAATTTTAGTCCTATATTGATAATCATTTGATAATTAGTCATAGCCATCCAAACAACACCTTAAAGTAGAGAATTTTATACATAGTTTTACTCCATTCGTTTCATAAAAATAAAATACAAGTTCCATTGCGGAATTAGTAAAATATGAGAAATAGAAAAAAAGTTATTAAAGTTTGTTTATAGGAAATGAGATCCATCTTATTCAAAAGAAAAAATTTGTTAAGTAGACTGATTTTTGTATATATGAACATTGATAGGAGTATTATGTGAGTATAAATTTGTCTTTTAATACATTAATAAACAAGCTAGTGAGTGCTTTTACTTTTTACGGGTACATAACCTTTTTTGAAGTGAAAGCGAGTGGTTGAGTTTCCCTTTATTCTATCAAACATTTTCAGTTCAAATTAAAAAATATTTCTACCCAAATTAAATAGCCTGCTTATTCCTATCCATCCATCATGATATACTGGTATTAGGTTTGAATTTGGTTTCAGAGTGGGTTAATGCTAGTAATTTCTAAATTGATATTATTGACGTAAAAATTATAAATTTTTATCAAATTTTGGTGACAATAGATTTTAATCTTTGTTAATAGCAGGAAAGATCGAAAGTAACATAGTATAAGTATCAACTGACTTGCAAAGATGATCAAATCACCCTCCACCAATTCCTTAAAACCCGTGTCATAACTAAATGTAACTATAAATGTGGGACGGAGGCAGTATTTGATACAGACCAAACGGGAGAACTCATCCCAAAAGACTAGTCTGTTAGGAGAGAGCGTTCATTTAGCCTACACCAGTTGTTCTTACAACCGTTGTGGGAATTGAGTCCGTAACATTCGACCCTCCTTTAAGGGCCAACGTCCTCGTTGGTCACGGCTGGTTCTTTGCCAGGCCACCACTCCAAGTTCCTCGTTGGTCGCGGCGGATTCTTAGCCCGGCCACCACTCCGAGTTGGCCCCAAACGCACTCGTTGGTCACGGCGAGTTCGTTGCCCAGCCACCACTCCGAGCCGTTTGGGCACTCAATGAAAGCACCAATTGATACATACCAAACAGGAGAACTCATCCCAAAAGACTAGTCTGTTAGGAGAGAGAGTCTATTTAGACTATGTACCCCACACCCGTTGTTCTTACAAGCGATGTGGGAATTGAGTCCGTAACAGTATTCAATAATGAAAACCGATTGCAAAACAACTATTCATAGCCTAGCAACTGAAAAGGAAACCACGGAAATGAAAATAAAATTGAGGAACAATAAAATGAAACTACTATCTCAGTCTGTGCCTTTTCCAGCTTCGTTGTCCTGGATGGCTTTCATCTTCACAAGGTCATTCGTCATGGAACAAAGACCATAGGCCACCACCATCAAACTTCCAGCCGAATACATTACTTGTGCAGTTGTTGGAAACATCCTAATTGTTATCCTCGATAGCACCTTCTTATCCATTTCTCTCTTTAAAGCAAGGTTCTCATTAAAGGCATACAATAGATGCGCCGTGCCTCCAGCCACCAACACCGTCTGTCCAGTCATGAACCTCGTAATACTATCCGGATATTTCTCACCATGCATTGATTTCATTTCGCGATGAAAAAAATAGGTGAAGACCCCGCTCAATCCAGTCAAGGCCGCGAGGCCCTTGACATAGTTTGGAATAGCGACGCCGCCAACAACAGTATACTTTTTTGCCATTACGATTCACAGCCTGCACCATTACCACAATGTTATCACAAAAATCCCAATCTCAACTTACTATACACAAACATACACTTTTTTCTTATTAAAGCAAAAACACTATGTTACATAGAATTCAAACATCAATCACACAAACAAAAACAGTACTCCCTCCATTCTCTCATAGTTGAGTTATTTTTTCATTTCGGGAAGTTCCCTCATAATTGAGTCATACATAGTAACTTTTTTCTCTCTTACTTTATTTTCTCTACTTTATTCACTTTTTACTTTATTCTCTCTACCATTTTCTCTTTCTTACTTTTAATATCTATTTATTTAACATACTCCACATTCCTTTCTTAAACTCCGTGCCGAAAAATTTCGCCTCAACTATGAGGGAACGTAGGGAGTACACGCAAAAGAAATTATCATAATTCACAGCCTGCACACAAACAGTATTGGCAAAAAACACCCAGATTTTAAAATATCCTTCAAAGCGGCATAGAATTTTAATATAAAAAACACAAACTAAGAAAGAGAGATCAAAGAGACAAATCTACAAACAGTTTGGCTACATGCTGAGCAAACTAACCTAAAAACCTTCATTTCCAGCAGAAATTTAAATATCAAACACACAAAAACATACAGAGAGAGACCAAAGCGACAAATCCACGAATGTCATTATGAAATCACATCTCAACTTCTTATACACAAAATTATGCAAATTGATTGTCATCTCTTTAAACATTATTAGAGCAAAAACACTTCATTTCCAGCAGAGATTTAAAAGCTCCTTCAAGCCAGTATAGAATTCAAATAAAAATTAATCGGCAAATCTAAGCGGCAAATCTACGAACAGTTTGGCTACAATAAACAAACCAAAAAACTAAGAGACAGATCTAATCAAAAAGGCGATCTCCGCGGAAAACAAAATAAATCGAAATCGAATCAAATAAACAAAGAACATGGCGAAAGTTTGTAGAATCGAAGAATTCGATGTTACTGTTGTTACCTCGATGGATTTGGTTGAATTGTTGTTTCTGCAAATTTTGTTAGAGATGTGTTTAAGATATCTGTTTTAATCTCACGCGATCTGCACGGTTTAAGCGACACGTGTACGGTTGAGATGCTATTGATTAGGTAAAAGTAAAACCGTGTATAATTATGGGATTTAACATAGTATTCGAATCAAATTAAAATTTTATTTTATATGAATAATGTCAATAAATTGCTGTTGCTACACATCCTTTTTGTGATTTTGAAATGTTTTATGTGTGAGTTCGCAAAGCTGCTAGGAGGTAATGATTGAGGCCGGGTTTCGGGTTTGAGTTCTTGAGCTTTAAATTTATGTTCATTTACCATAAAAAAGTAAATTAATGTTTGAGGCCAGGTTTTGAGTTCGAGTTCTTCGTGGTGCGAGCTTTAAATTTGTGTTTATTTATTCATAAAAAATATTAAAATTATATTACTTTAATTAGAAATGGAAGAGGTTGCTGTGTAGTATATGCTGAAAGAGAGCGGTTGAGTTTCCAATTCAAGTTAGAATATGAATTAAATTGTAGGAGTATGTTGCTTTGAAATATAAATTCAAATTGGAATATTTCACAAGACAAGTAGATCAGTGCAGCCAAACTGTTTTTTGTCATCTCCAATCATTTATATCAAACTCAAATGTATTTTTCGGTATATGTTAACTCCAAAAGTAATTTTACTCTAATTATTCACCAAACTCAAATCTAAAATAATACTCCTAAGCGACGAATCTGCTAATGCAAACCTAATATGCAAAATGATAGTCATCTCTTTAAACATTATTAGAGCAAAAACACTTTATTTTCAGCAGAGATTTAAAATCTCCTTGAAGCCAGTATAGAATTCAAATGAAAAAACACATAAGAGAGATCTAAGTGACAAATCTACGAACAGATTGGCTACATTAAACTAACCAAAAACTAAGAGACACATAAGAGAGATCTAATCAAAAAGTCGATCTCCGCGGAAAACAAAGGAGAGTGCAGAAAAATTTGAATTAAATCGGAATGAAATTACATAAACAAAGAATATGGCGACATTACCTCGATGTATTTGGTTGATTTGTTGTTTCTGCAAAAATTTTTGGGAGACTCAATCACGAAGATGTGTTTTATCAGAGATCTGTTTTAATCCCACGCGATCTACATGGTTTAAGCGACACGTGTACGGTTGAGATGCTTTTGAATATTTTTTATGTAAAATTAGTAAAGTAGTAAAAGAGACATAGAGAGAAAAATTAATTAAAAGATTGTTAGCGGAGAATGGGTCCAACCTCGAGAGAAAAAAACTTTCCAAATTAGAAAGTGTATATTTTTGTGGGACGGATTAAAAAGGAAAAAGTGCATATTCTTTTGGGACGGGGAGTACGCTCCATAGTAAGTAGATCATTTTCCTTTTTAGTAAAAGTCACACTTTTTTTTTCTCACTTACTTTTTCCATTCTCTTACTTTAATGTCTACTTTTTCATCTCTTCTACTTTATTATATTTTTATTTAATACATTACACGTCTTTTTCTTAATCTTCATGCTGAAAAGAAATATCACTATTACTATGAAACGGATAGAGTAATAAAATTAATATATAAAAGTAGCACCACACATTCCACTAACTTTATTACATCCACTTTTAAATACTATTCCTCCGTCCGCCATTAGGAGTCCCGGTTACTTTTGCACACTCATTTTGTAAAAATGATAATAAATAGTTAAAGTGGAGAAATGGTAAAGTAAGATAGAGAATAATGTTGAGAAGAGTCTTATCTAAGTTATTCTCTTTCTTATTTTAGCATTTCTCCACTTTAATTATCTATTATCATTTTTACAAAATGAGTGCAAAATGAAACTCATGCCGATCAAATATGAGACATCTAATCACGGACCCATTGGAAAAATGAAATACTATGTTACTTAATTTGGGAATGGAAGAGATTGCTTTATAGGATATGCTGAAAGAGAGCGGTTGAGTTTCCAATTCCAATTAGAATATGAATTAAATTGTAGGAGTATGTTGCTCATATAAATTCAAATTGGAATATTTCAATAGACAAGTAGATCAGAGCAAGCAAACTGTTTTTAGAAAGGTGTTAATAAAGTTTCTTCAAATTTTACTGTAGAGAAATGGAGTAATAATGGATTAATCCATCACAAAAATATGCATCTAGCTCTTAAAACATATCCTACTTCTTTGACCCAAATTCAATTGAACTTGTCCTAAGATGAATTGACTTCAAATATTAGAATACCAGAGCGCTTCATTTTCAGGGTGAAGAATTTAAACATTAAACACAAACACAGAGAGTGATCAAAGCGAAAAATCTACGAATGTCATTATAAACTCAATTCTCAGCTTCTTCTACTCAAACATTATGCTAAGCAAAACAATCATCTTCTCTTCAACATTATCACAGCAAAAACACTTTATTTTGAACATATATTTAAAATGTATTGGAAGGCGGTATACAGTTTAAATATTAAAAAAAAGGCACAAAAGATAAAAGTGACAAATCTACAAACAGTTCGGCTACATGCTGAGCAAAACTTACCAGAAAACTTAAAGGCAGATCTAATTAGAAAGTCGATCGCCGCCGAAACCAAAAAAACAGAAGAAAAAGTTCAATTACCTCAAATTTTGCTGTAAAATTTTGTTGAATTGTGATTTCTGCAAGTAGAGAGAGAGTGAGGAATGGTTAGGTAGCTCAAAATCCCATACGATCTGACAAATCTAAATGTACGTACAGTCAGATTATATAATTTTGTATTTTAAATATTTACTGTATATCTAAGTATTTGTACATCCCAATCTAATAAAACAATAATTTTTTAATAGCCGTTCATTTATTTAAAATGTTTATTTTGTTAATTAAACTTTTGACATCTTAAATTATGTTTAATAGAGTCTATTATTCATATAAGAGCATCCACATCGGTATGAAAAAAGTTGTCCGTCTGTCGCGGCAAGGACGAGCTCGTCCGCCAATGCAGCTTGTCCGTCCTTGCCGGCGGCAGGGCGGTGCTCTTAAATAAAAGCACGCCCGTGCCGCTGAGCAGGCTGACGTGGCGGCACGCGATTGGCCAACGGCAATTTTGTTTTTTTTTTTAATTTGATTTTAATTTTAAAAAATCATTTTTAAATAAAAAAATATTTTCACACTTCTCAATAAATTATATCCGTTTTCTACACACTTTTAATTTATTTTTCAATTTTTTCCCAAAAAATTCACATTTTAATTATGTATTTTTATTTTTTACGATTTTAATTATGAAATTTTTATTTTTTAGGATTTAATTATGTAATTTTTATATTTTAATGTATTTTTATATTGTATAAATATTTTTAGTAATTGAAGTATTTAAATTGAATAATAGAATAGTGGGACCCTTGAGCTTGTCCTTGCGGAAGAGCATGGATGTGGGTGTTGTGCTCTTGCCTAAAGACAAAGAGTAAAAGTGGATCCGGCCCACCTCCGTGCTCTTATTTAAGAGCACGGATGGGGATGCTCTAATACTTTGAAAAAATACTACTATTAGAGAAAGAAACTAGTTTAGCAATAATGAATCCATTATGCGATGTATAGAATTTTAATATTAATAATTTCTATTTAAAATCATAATTTTTTTTGTAATATTATGGTGACTAACGAAATATTAAATCTTGAATTTTTTTTTTTCTTTCAATATATTAGATTAAATATACTAGTCCGTACTTCCGTACATAGCCTCCATCTCTTTTTGTAAGTTTAGTACAATCTCATTAAGAATATTTCGTTTAATTGTTCACTCTATTAAAACTATGGAATATTGTTTATGAACGAAAGTATTACACACAAATGGAGATCAAAATGGAAAATATTATAGGTTACATGCGGAAGGAAAATAACAAAAAAAATTTATAGGCAGATTTAATTAAAGTCGATCTCCACGAAAAACAAAGGAAGTAGAAAAGTTTGAATTAAACAAATAAACTAAGAGAACGGGTTTTGGGTCTGTTTAATGGGCTGTGGGTTAAAGCCCAATATACCAAAAAGAGTATTTATTATATGTAACCGAAAATGAATAAATAGGCCCAATCCATTTACTTAAAAAAACATATACTAGTAGTAGTACTCCCTCCGTTCCATAGTAGTAGAGTTATTTTGCCATTTTGGTACGTTCCATAGTAGTAGAGTCATTTTCTTTTTTGGTAAAAGTCAACACATTTCTTCCCACCTACTTTAATCTCTCTTACTTTATTCTGTTTACATCTCTCTACTTTTTTCATTTCCTACTTTTCTTCATTTACTTAACTCATCTAACACAACATTTTCTTAATCTCCGTGCCGAAAAGAAATGTCTCCACTACTATGGAACGGAACGAGTACTATTTATTCATATGAAAATTTGAAGAGAATGAATACAGAAATAGAAGAAAGAGAGCCGACAGCTCGGGTTCATAGGGGCAAATGATAATAATCATATATTGCATGATACCAATTTAAGTATAGATCACAAAAATTAAATTTAGTGATTTTGAAAAAAAGAAATATCCAATGCACATGACATTCGTTTTCCATAAATATTTCTATTCTCAATCTGATAGACCCTTGATCTATCGAACTAGAGCACCAACGATTACCGACATTTGTAGTGAGACGAAGCACAAGATAAACACTAGTTGAGATGCTAGGAATGGCGTTCACGCCGAGAACGGGAATGAGAAAAACGTTTAGTTTATTTCTCAATGAATAATAATCTAATGGATTCTAGTATTAATAGAACCACAACCCTAGACGGTTCGACCAACCTAGTTCGTCTCGGGAAAGAGCCGACAAGAAAATCCAAGGATATCCTAATCTGACAAATTTTGGTGGACGAATGTAGTAATATATTGGTAACTAACGAAATGTTAAATCTTGAAATTTCATTTTTTTTCAACCGTATGTGTATAGAATTTTAGTATTAATAATTGCTATTTAAAATCACAAAATTTGTTAATATATTGATGATTAATGAAATATTATATCTTGAAATTAAATATATATTTTTTTCAATTGTCTCATCTGCGTAGTTATAGCATAAAAATTGAGGAAAGTTGTAAATTTTAAGCTAGCCAAAACTTAAGGATATTCCCTTTAATTGTTCACTCTATTAAAACTATGGAAATATTGTTCATGAGCGAAATTAGTACACACAAATGGAGATCAAAATGACAAATATTATAGGTTACATGCGGAGGGAAAATAACAAAAATAAATTAGAGGCAGATCTAATAAAAGTCGATCTCCACTACCAAAAAAAAATGGAAGTAGAAAAGTTTTGATTAAATCGAAATCAAAACGTATAAATTAAGATGGTTTTGGGTCTGTTTAATGGGCTGTAGGTTAAAGCCCAATATTTTGATTTTCTGGACCAGAAAGTCAATTTTAAATTACAAAATTATATGTAATTGATTGACTTAGATAGCCGATTGAAAAAAAATTAATTACAGATATTATGCACAAGGAATATGATTAAGTCTTTAAATAGACACTTTGTTCGACATAGATCATAAAGAATATGTAACCAAAACTGAATTGAATAGGCCCAATTTTTATTGACCCAATCCATTTACTTAAAAAACATACTCCATACTATTAGTACTCCTATTTATTCATATGAAAATTTGAAGAAAAAAAATATAGAAATAGAAGAAAGAGACAAATGATAATAATGATATATTGCATGATACGAATTTAAGTATAGATCACAAAAATTAAATTTAGTGATTTTGCAAAAAGAAATATCCAATGCACATGCACACATGCATTATCTAATTTCCCATTCTCAATCACAAACGCGAACACAAACACAAATATGAGTAGCAATACGAAATAAAAGATACTAAGTGCATCGTCGATTAAGATTTACAAAATACCAAACAATAACGCAAATATAACACGATACTCGTCTTTTATTTACTAAGAGAATAGTCGTAACCTTGCTTTCTAAGAGCTTCCATCTTCACTATCCATGCCACTCCTCTTCTATTCAATCCTATATCACAACAGGCTTGAGTTTACAAAGGATAAGAATGAATGACTCAAAGTAATCAAACACATTGGAAACAGAATTTGTTCAAAAACATTGGAAACATTGACACAACATAAATCTAATTTGCCCATTGAATGGTTGAGATATTCTATATTTCCAATTCAAATGTGGAGATGTTTCATCATCACAAAAGGCTTACTTAACAATCAACAACACAATTTGAGAGATTGAAAGCAACATAGTGTAGAATGAGTAAAGAAGAAAAGTGGAGAGAGTTTACCATTCACAAACAGAGTAGGGATTGGCAGAGTTTTCCTTTTCCTCTTCCTCCATGGCTCTTTTCTTCTCAAAGTCCATATGAAACTTATACACCTCATAGCCAGTCGTCGTCATCAACGACATTGCTCCAGTTAACAAAAGCATTGAAAAAGCTCTAAACTTTTGATGCTTCCCAGCTCTCATCTTTTCAAACTCCACCCTATCCATCCTCTCAAGCAACTTATTAAACTCATACAAATCATACGCCGTGTGACCAGCCAATATAGCCGAAGTTCCAGCCACAAAGCGCGTCAACTGCTTCGGGAGCTTCACGCCATACTTTGCATCCATACCGTGCGAATAGCGATAGAATAAACACCCGTTAATTCCAGTCAAAGCCGCGATGGCCTTGACGTAGTTTGGAATAGCGACGCCACCAACGACAGTGAACTTGTAGTATGCCATTACAATTCACAGGCTGCAACATTACCACAATGTTATCACAAAATCCCTTCTCACACAAACACACACTTTTACCTATTGCAGAAAAAGCACTGCATTTTCAACCGAGATTTACAATATATGTAAATACGAATTGAATTTAAACATCAAACACACAAACAACGAGAGAGAGACAAAGCAACAAATGTATGAATGAATGTTATCACAAAACCCCTTCTCAACTTGCTCTACAAACACTTAATTACCTATTTGCAGCAAATACACTACATTTTCAACTGAGATTTACAATATATGTAAATACGAATTGAATTTAAACATCAAACACACAAACAACGAGAGAGAGATCAAAGCAACAAATGTATGAATGAATGTTATCACAAAACCCCTTCTCAACTTGCTCTACAAACACTTAATTACCTATTTGCAGCAAATACACTACATTTTCAACTGAGATTTACAATATATGTAAATACGAATTGAATTTAAACATCAAACACACAAACAACGAGAGAGAGACAAAGCAACAAATGTATGAATGAATGTTATCACAAAACCCCTTCTCAACTTGCTCTACAAACACTTAATTACCTATTTGCAGCAAATACACTACATTTTCAACTGAGATTTACAATATATGTAAAGACGAATTGAATTTAAACATCAAACACACAAACACTGAGAGAGATCAAAGCAAAAACACTATGAATGCCATTACAATCCACAATATTATCACAAAATCCCTCTAGAATCCACAATTAATGCAGAGCACACCAAATATGGAAATTGATTTTTTATCCTTCACAGAAATCACATTTAAATCTTCAGCAGAAATTTCAAATCTCTGCAAAGACGGTATAGAATTCAATTACTAAGCACACACACAAACACACAGAGAGAGATCAAAGCGATAAATCTACAAATGTCACTTCTCAACTTCTTCTACACAAACACTAAGCGAAGCAAAAACACTTTATTTTCAGCATAGATTTAGAATGTGTGTGAAGATCAAAGTGACAAATCTACGAACAGTTCGGCTACATGCTGAGAAAAACATACCGAAAAACTTGAAGGCAGATCTAATCAAAAAGCCGATCTACGCGGAAACTAAAAAAAAGTGAAGAAAAAATTCAATTACCTTAACGTTTGCTGCAGATTTTTTCTGAATTGTAGTTTCTGCAGCTAGAGAGAGAGATGGTTGCTGTTGCTCAAAATCAAAATCGCATACGATCTGCATGTCTATATGTACGTACGGTTCAGATTATTTTGACAGGATATACTTTTGTTTGGATTATCTAATTATATTTAGTAAACAATAATTTTTTTAATAGCGCGCTAATTAATTTACAATTTTTTTAAATTAAGTTTTTGACATCTTACTCCCTCCGTCTCGGATAATTCGTCTCAGCTTTTCCATTTCGATTCGTCCCATATAATTTGTCTCATTTCACTTTTACCATTTTTGGCATGGACCTCATATTCCTCAAACTCATTGATACTCACATTTTATTATTAAACTAATATATAAAGGTAGGACTCACATTTCACTAACTTTTTCAACCCACTTTTCATTCTAATTCTTAAAACTCGTGCCCGGTCAAAGTGACCCGAATTATCCAGGACGGAGGGAGTAATTAATACTCCGAAAATCAAATAATCTACTCCCTCCGTCCCAGATAATTTGAGACACTCTGATCCTAGAAAAAAAAGTAAGAGAGAAAATAATATTAAAAATAGTATTCCCTCCTTCTTGTAAAGTATCGTAATACCAAATTTTATGGTTTAATTATTATTCATCTCTAATTCGTGTAGCCAATCCTCCACATTAACTAGGACCAATGTTAAAAATAGTATTAACGTGGGACGGACGCAGTATCGTAATACCAAATTTTATGGTTTAATTATTATTCATCTCTAATTCGTGTAGCCAATCCTCCACATTAACTAGGACCAATGTTAAAAATAGTATTCCCTCCTTCTTGTAAAGTTTGTCGCACTTAAATTTGGGACAGAGTTTTAAAAACATAATTCAAAGTGGGTTAAAAATTTGTCACATTTATATGCATTATCATTTCCAATAAACGCTATTAGTTGTAGGTAGGGATGTCAATGTAGCCCGTAATCTGTGAGCTGGTTTGAATAACCCGCCATATTTCTAGGATTAGGGCTGGAAATTTCTAACTGATAAAATTAAAACTCAATTAGCCCGCACCCAATTAACCCGCGACCCGTTAGGGCCAAACCCGAAAACCTGATGGACTAGCCCGAAAACCCGATAAAATTTCTATTATTCTATTTTTCACTCCTAATTTGACACTTCATTGATTAATTTTATAATATAGATAGCTAAAAAAATAACTTTCAATTCTATATATTAAATATACAAATTATATAATGAATTTTTATTAATATAATTATTGATAAATAAATTAAAAACTTTAAATTCACTTTAAAAAAATATTTAATTTCTAAAACATGCATTAAAATTTCACGAAATGTCTCAAATATTAGTATTTGATCATGTTTATGATTGAGTTTGAGCATATATCTCAAATTTATCATGATTAAATATTTTACATTTTATGAATATAACTAATTTCATCATTATTTATTGGATTGATCGCATGTTAATCTTATCGGTAGCAACCCGATGGGCTAGCCCGAAATCCGAGCTTTTAGGGTTAGGGTTGAACTTTTATAACCCGAAAGAATTCACAACCCGATTAGCCCGCAACCCGAGTAGGGCCGGCCCGATTGACATCCCTAGTTGTAAGGTTATTTTCTCCCTATTCCGTCTTTTATTAGTGGGTTATTTTTATTAGAAATTGGTCACTCATCCCTTAAAAATCTTTATAAGATGAAGAGTTATCCATACTTATATAGATGAGTTATGATTATCACGAGTTAATATAGGACAAGGTTTAAGAGTTTTAACAATTTTTGCGTTTCGAATAGGTTTTTGAATGGTCTTCATCAAGCCACAAAATTAATATGATCCTAAAAAAGGAACTTACTTGCGTGCCAGGCACAATTAATATCATATAAATGTTACTCTCTCCGCCCCTGAAAAGTATAAATTTTTTATTGGATACAAGTTTTATTACATATAATCGATAAATAAAATAAAGAGAAAAAAAATAGTGGAAGTAATGTTAATAGAGAGTGTGGTCCAATTATTAATAGTGTAGTTATATTTTCAAAATTAGAAACTTCATAGAAATATTTCTTAGGAATAGACTAAAACAAAAATAGTTTATACTCCATCCTTCCCGCTTTAGGAGTCCCGGTTGATCAATTTTGGGCGTTCCGCTTTAAGAGTCCCGATTGAGATAAATTAATAAAAAATGTCTACAAAGTGTTAAAAGTGGGTCCCAACATCCACTACAACATTTATTTATTGGACACTCAAATAAAAGTGGGTCCCAACATCCACTACAATATTTATTTATTACACATTCAAACATTTTTTTCTTAAAACATGTGCCCGACTCAACCGGGACTCCAAAAACGGGACGGAGGGAGTACTTTTAAAGACGGATGATTATTATGTTACTCATAAAAGTTTTTATATACTCATCCTTGGGCCTAAATGGGCCTCAAGAACTCAAAGCCCAAATACAGATAGCCCTTTAAGCCTATGAGGAAGGTTACGGCGCCGTTTTGTCTTCGTTTCTTTCAGGAAAAAGCTCATGAACAGAGTAGCAGAAACAGAGTAGCAGAAAAAGATGGATCATTTTGGGGGAGGAGGGAACTGGGCAATGATCCCCAACATTCAGCCCCACAGTAATCCCGCTACGCCCTCCAATTCCAATCAGGATCATCTGTTCCTTCAGCAACAGCAATTCAATCCACAACAGCAGTTTCACCAGCAATTCAACCAACCTCAGCCGCCGCGCTTCCAACAGCAACAGCAATCGACGCCGCCGCCGCAGCAGCATCAGTCTCTCGCCTCCCATTTTCACCTGCTCCATGTAATTATCGATTTCCTTTTCTCAATTTGTAGTTTTTTTGGGGGGGTATAATATTAGGGTTACATTTGGGGATTTTTCATTTTATTTGAATTAAATTTGTAGCTGGTGGAGAATTTAGCTGAAGTGACTGAAAACGGGACGAGGGATCAGCAAACTGATGCTCTGGTTGGTTGAATTCAGTTTTTTATTGTTCAATTGGATTTGGTTTAGTGTTTTGATTGTGTTAGGAATGCTTACTTGAATACTCCACTAGTTTATAGAATGGATAGAAATGTAGTATGTTACTGATTTGGGTATTGTTTATGTGTGTTTATTGTGAAGGTTAGTGAGTTGAACAATCAGTTTGAGAAGTGCCAGCAGCTTCTGAACTCCATTGCTGGCACAATCAAAACTAAATCCACTGTAAGTTTTACATTTTTTATTTTGTTTGTTGATACCTTCTGTTCATGTTTTGGGGAAAACAGTATTCTCAAAAATGAATATTGGTCTAAGCTGATGATGTTGTGTGTGGATTGAATGCAATTCTTGTGAAGTTGAAAAGTTAAATTTCATGTTTGGTTTTGATTCTTCTAAACAATGGTACTGTCAAAATGGGATGAAAGTTAAGAGTCACTGATTGATGATTCTTAGAGATGAATATTTGAGTAACAATCCGTGCCTCACGAACTTATCTTGTTGGTGGCGACAGACTGTGGGAGAACAAAAGCGCAGACTAGAGGAAACCGACAACCTTCTGGCCGAACGAAGGTTTGTGATAACCTCTCATCCCTCGTCTTATAACAATCTTTCATTGTACAATCAAAGAACGGTTCTTGTTAACTTGCTGAATCTCTCGTCTTTAATTTCAGGGATCTCATTTCAAAGTATAGGAATTCGGTTGAGGAGATCATCAATTCTCAGATATAATTTCTATGTGGGAATGGCCTCATTGTTAATTATGCATTTCTTGACTGGATATTTGATTTTTTCACGTTATTGATGAGTTTCATATATTGAGCACGTAGAAAATTGTAATATGCTATTTTATCTGTAAATTTTTGGTCATTTGTTGGGTTTTTTTCGTGAAGGGAATACATTTTGTTGGTTATACTCTCCATTATACGAAATACCATTAGCAATCATTTTTATACAACACTTTTTAAACAAAAAAATAAAATGAATCTAGTGAAATACTATAATCAAATTGGAAACTTTTGCACTACAATGAAAAGAACAAATGTGGAATAAAATTACGATTGTACAAGGTCGCAACCTTCATCAAATGGTCATAACTTCTTCATCCGAGTTCCAATTGAGGCGTACAAGGTACCCACGCGAAGTTATTTCAAAGACGAAGATAACGATAGTAAGATAAAAGAATTTGGACATTGTCTTAATAGGAAACGAACAGTTTGAATCAGACCCGAAAATCTGACATGGAAAAATGGCAACCGACTATAAAGTTCGTGACATTACACGAACTTTTTAAAGTTAATGGGAAAAACCGAAATTCATGAAAATTTGGTGACTTTAAAAGCAGTTACCCCTAAAATTAAGAATCTAAGACCAAAAGTAAAGAAATATGGAAATGCTCGATGTTTTATTTGTTGTTGCAATAATTCCTCTTCAAAGTTCTAACTTCCTAGAACAATAAATTCATTAATTTCTTTAGTTTTATTTTGTGACTACGAAAATGAATTAATCACCAAATTTATTTCACAGCTGTCCCTCTCCTCCTTGAATTTCTCCCCACGCCCCATTCAACTCTTCCCCATTTTCCAAAGAGAAAATATGGGAGAAAAACACCAAAAAGAAAGCCACAATTCAATCAAGAAACATAAAAATCCCCTCCCCCATTTTCCCTCCCCGCCGGAGCCGCATCACCCCCACTCATATAATAAGCCATGCAATCCCCCAACCACATTTTGCACACCACCAAAACTCCCATCAAAAGCAAGACCCTCACGCCTAGACCTTCCAACCCCGCCGCCGCCGCCCCGTCTCAGCCGCGCAGCCACGGCTCGACCACCCAGGCCTGCGCCGCCTGCAAGTACCAGCGCCGCAAGTGCGCCTCCGACTGCATCCTCGCCCCGTACTTCCCCCACGACCGCCAGCCGCAGTTCCTCAACGCGCACCGCCTCTTCGGCGTCAGCAACATCGTCAAGATCGTCGCCGGCCTCAACCAGCCGGAGAAGGACCACGCCATGCGGACCATCATCTTCCAGTCCGACGCCCGCGCCTCCGACCCGGTCGGCGGGTGCTACCGGATCATACGCGACCTCGAGCACCAGATAAGCCTCGCCAAGGCCGAGCTCGAGATCGTCCTCCACCACCTCGCCCTCTGCCGCGCCGCCGCCCAGCAGGAGGGCCCCCCGCCCGAGGACGACGACCAGGGGTGGAGGGAGCCGTACGGGGCGGAGGAGGAGGTCGCGGCCGTCGAGGATTTGAACTCGTGGGGCTGCATGGGCGGCCCCGACGCCCATGCGCACGCGCATGCGGAATCCACGTCGTCCTCGTTTCCTCACGACGATCATCGCCATGCGAGAAAATGCTCTTTGGAGGAGTGCAACGACGATATGATCAGACCCATCTTCGATCGCTTGGTCTGCGACGACGTGAGGGACGACGAGTTCGAACTCGACTCCGATGGGAACATCATACCGAGGTTCGTTTTACACATAGCGATAAAACTCACACACGTGCGATGCATTGATGAAGTAAAATACGAGATGCATTCTATGATACGAATTCTCAACGTATGACTGCTGCAGAAACATTACGAACTCACCCGAGAAGGCTGCGATCAAGGAAGACGACGAGTGTTTCTCGTACATTCAAGACCACCAAGATCTGAAGGCTGCAGCCACAATCTTCAGCCTCACAAATTGTGATCTATGATGAAACTCCCAAACAACCAGTTATGTAGGTACAGTTAGCAGCAAATATGTACAGTACTTTATGTTTCTTCCTCTTCAATTAAAGCAATGAAATTCAGATATAATGTGCATCACCATTTTCCATATCCCAAAAAAAATTTCAATAATGTGTAAAGTAGTAATTTCCTGCTGAAAAACACAAAGGGGCTGTTTTTCAAGTTCATCTAACTACAAAGGATGAACATTGACCCCCTAACCCCCACTCTCATCTACCAAAATGTCTCAAAAAAAAGAAGAAATATATAGAGGTGGACAAACACCACAGCAATGAATTGAAGCCATCTTGTAAGAATGACTCCCAGCAGTGTTCGACCTGGGTTGCTTGCATCGCTAAATGAATGCATCATTTGGTGTTTCTGGCACATCAACTTAGTACATAGCATCCATATTTGGGACGCGGTTTTTAGATGGGTTTTCTGTTCCTTGGGCATCGATAACGGCTGCCTCAGTTGTGGTCAACAGCAACGAGACACTGCGTGGATGTAGGAATGGGTTAGTGAAACAACAAACAACATGAAAGGGGAAAACGAGATGATGAATGATATTTCACCTGGCCGCATCTTGCAAAGCTGTTCTAATAACTTTTACAGGATCTATGATTCCAGCTTTCACCATGTCAACGTACTGACCTGCTCGGGATAAAGAGAGGAATGAAGAGAATGAGTGGGACTTGTAAGATGTAAAAGTGAGAGGCAAATGAAGGTTGCACCATACGATCTGTTTTCTATCATTGAGTTTACATGGTCAATCCCTAACACAAATGAGCTGCAGTTGCAGTGCTACCAGAAGACTGCTACTGTTCAGATCGATTAACCAAAGTAGACCACTATAAAGCTATATGTTCACATACGCAACCAGACAATAACATGGTGGCAGAGCTCTTCCTTTTAAATTTCAAAAGATTAGGAGCCACAGGACACAAACCTTTAGCAGCATCATAGCCAAAATTGGGATCATTCTGTTCCAATAGTTTCCCAATAACTAGTGCCGCATCAGCACCAGCATTTGAGGCAATGGTCAAAGTTGGTGCCTGTTAACCAAAAGATATCACGAAAAAAATTAAATCTTTGTAGTAGTAACAAGGAGTGCATGCAAACAAACAGAGAAAGAGAGAGAGATCATAAGGCTACACCTTAAGAGCATTCTCTATTATTTCGACTCCTCTTTTTTCATCTTCATTCTTGGTCTGCAGATCTTTAAGAATTCTCGTGGCATACAAAATGGCAACACCACCCCCTGCAGAATTGTGAATCATTGGTGTTCAGATGAAAGACTATCTAGCTTTTTCTGGAGACCTGAACATCCGATACCACTTTAAAAACTTATTATAAGAAATTTACCAGGAATGATGCCCTCTTCTACAGCTGCCCTGGTTGCATTCAGAGCATCCGTCACTCTATCTTTCCTTTCTCCAACTTCTGATTCACTAGCTCCTCCAACCTGTGAGAGGAAAATGAGGACTGGAAAAAGAAATCGAATAGACTAGAAGCCTGCATATGCAGCAGCCTCTGGATTATATGGCTGTGAAGTATGAAATGTGTACCTTGAATACTGCAACACCACCAGACAACTTTGACAATCTTTCTTGTGCTTTCTCCTTATCAAACATTGCACTACTCTTGTCAACGACAGTTCTTAACTGTATGATAGAAATGTTGATAGAGTTTCATTAGTGTATGCAGCAGAATGTTGTTATTCTTCAAACCTTAGATAGTCTATTCTAGTGTATGATTCCATTAGGCATTAAGGAAGCAACATGTCATAAGTTTTTCAATTGTTAATAGATCAATAATGCTTGCCTTAGCTAAAATATACAGTCAAGAGGTTCCAGTAATTATATGGTAAAAATGCAGGAAAATTAATAAGGGGCAGTTGAGGTTTCAAACAGGTAAACATGGACCTTCCTACATCATTTGAATAGAAAAAAAATGTAAGTACAGAGTTATCTGAGTTATCAATAACTCGATGAATACCTGCTCGCACCTCTCCTCTATCAACTTCTTGTCTCCACCCCCATGTAGAATTAAAGTGTCATCAAGAGATACTGTGACCTGCTCCAACAAAATAGAACACATCAAATAGAATTCTAACCACCAGAAGTGAACATGCAATCTCCAATTCTTCATGTGACTAAGCCAACCTGTTTAGCAGAACCAAGCATATCAATCTGAATTTTCTCTAGACTCGTTCCTTGTTCTTCACTAATGACCTGCAGCAATCAAATCAGGTAAACATAATAAGCAAATTTAAACAAAAACATTATAGACTGTGACAGCTTGCCTCACCTCCGCTCCAGTTAGAATGGCAAGATCTTCTAAATTTGCTCTTTTGTTATCCCCAAAACCAGGAGCTTTCACAGCACAAACCTAAAATACACGAGGAATAGAATTTATGACATGAATAATGCAACTAGTCAGCAAAATATGAGAGCTATGTGAAATCTACTCTTGAGTTGAGAAATGTGAAGCGAACTTGCCTTTAATCCTGCACGATGTTTGTTGATTATAAGCATAGAAAGTGCCTCACTTTCCACATCTTCTGCAACTATTAGCAAAGGGCGACTTCTCTGTCATAAGAAAAGTCTCATGACGAAATCTTCAATCAGAAAATTTCCTCAATAGAAGTACTATTGTAATTAATATTTATCATTTGTCTTCTTACATCTAAATTCTTTTCATACAGGCAACATAAATTCAACTACATCTGTTTTTATTACCTTTACAGCAAGCTCCAAAACTCTCACAAGTGCAGTCATGTCTGAAATTTTCTTCTCATGAATTAGAATCAAGGGATTTTCAAGCTCCTGTTTACATAAAAAAATGAATTTTGTGGATCATAAAATGACTTAAGCAGCAATTAGCAATAAGAGTAGCAAAAGACAAATTCTTGGTATACAGCTACTGAAGGAGGTTAAACTATTACTTGTCTGTACTTACACATTTCCGGGTCTTTGAGTCCGTAATAAAATAAGGTGATATGTATCCGCGGGCAAGCTTCATCCCCTCTACCACTTCTAATTCATTATCCATGGTATTCCCGTCCTGCAAAATGTCATATATTATACCTCACTATCCATCCACCTACTGAAAGAAATATCTGACGTGAAGAGTAATTGAGTAAAGCATACTGACAGAGACGGTAATAACGCCTTCCTTCCCAACTTTCTCCATAGCCCTAGCTAAGAGCTCACCAATCTCACGCTCACCATTTGCAGAGATCGTGCCCACCTTAAATTGATTACACCAGTTAGCAAGACTATATAAGAGGAAACATTATTTATACAGCGAAGAACCAAAATGAGCATAATCTGATAACTTTTACCAGCATTGCTTGAAATTTGTGAAAAACATGTAAGTTGGAAAGATGTGCATATGCACTGATGACCTATGCACTAGTGCATTTGAGCATTAAAACTAGTTGAGCTTAGCTAGAACATTCCAGTTTTATGTTCATTATGCCAATCACCTGTGTAATTTCTTCAGGTGTGCTAATCATGATTGCTCTGCTCTTCAAGTCAGCAATAACAGCCTCAACAGCCATGTTTATACCCTTGCGTAAGTCCATCACACTTACACCAGCAGCTACTGATTTGCAGCCTTCTCTGAAAATTGCCTGAGCCAAGACAGTCGCACAAGTAGTACCTGACAATACCAGATTACGAACTCAGCCCTCGAGACATCTACTGTTTAATTAGATGATTAAGATATTTTTAATAGATCACCACAAGGATCATTCACACAGAAAAAAAAACGAACATGCCATATATGTTATGTTAGCTAGGATCACAATGCATTATTCAACAAGGGCCTAAGGAGGAAGCAATCAGCATGTGATATTGCAAAGCAACTGAAATCACGCACTAGCTAGTTATCGGAATAACTTAGAAACATGAAGCCAAGAGATTACCATCGCCAGCAACACTATTAGTTGCTTTCGCAACCTGCTTCACAAGATTTGCTCCAAGATTTTTGGCATTATCAGAAAATTCAATGCTTTTGGCTACCGTGACACCATCCTTTGTGACCTTGGGGTTTCCTTTTGTCTCAATAATTACATTGCGACCCTGCACAAGATTCGCAGCGCAATTAGCCACACCGTGTCGTCAATGTTCTATGCAGGATCTTACAAGATCAGCAGAGTAAATTCACATATCAACATGAGTTTCCCCTTTCATTCAATTTAAGCTAAACCATAGTTACCTTCGGCCCCATTGTCACTTTTACAGCATCGGCAAGCTCATTAACTCCGGCAAGCATCGCTGCCCGAGCTCCATCGCCGAAACAAACATCCTTGGCAGCGTAATTTCTGCTATAGATAACCCCACTCCGAATCTTCCCACCCAATCATTCCACCAAAAAAGTTAATACATAAAACAGTAACAAATAATCAATAAAACACTGAAGCCCCAAAAATTATTCACATTTACCAGATTTCTCGAAGCAGATGACCTGTAAACAAAATCGTTGAGCAAGTATCATCACTAAGAGTGAGAACATGTTTCAAATTCTGAAAAAAAAAACAGCGGTAACAATTTCTGCTTGCGTCTGACCTTATTGATGAAGCAACGGCAGCTGCACCGATCCTGTACATGACGATTGTAGCGAAATTCGAAGGAATTTTAGGCCGGAGAGAAGACGTCTCAGTAAAAATGGCAGCTTGGAGATTTTGGGGTCTAGGGTTTAAGCTTCAATTAATTAGAAAAGGCATAAACCTCTCTATCTTTTTACCTTTCCTTTTTATTTGGTCTGATTATTTATATTTTAAAGGATCTTTTCATGAATTTATAAATCTTTGCATTTGTATATGTATCTTTGGAAATAATAAAATTACTCCACAAACTAATGACTTAGTTCATCTTTGCACGAGTTTTAATAATTATTGAAGTGTATTATGTAAGAGGGGAGAATGATATGTTATATACCTAATGCGAGTTCCTTTTATGAGCATCACTCTCGTTTGACGTGCATCGTTCAATTTATATATTAAAGCGGGACGGAGGGAGTAATAAAAATTGTTATTGAAATTTTTAATTTTAAAAAATTCATAAAAATCAAATCTTGATTTGTCATTTTATTAATTTATTTGAAATTATAGCAAAAATGAATAAATTTAGTTTGATTTTTGTAAATTTTGTAAAATTATAAATTTTAATAATAATTTTTAATGTAATAAGTTACAAACTGAATATATAAATCAAAACTATCAGCGTTAAACGCACATTAAATGAAAATGGTGCTCATATATAGAGCTTATATAAAGTATGTAATACTCCATATGATTCCTCTTAGATGAGGTTAGTTCCCAAATTTAGTAATTTAATATGAGTAATGGTATTACTAAAACTAAAATGGGATGCTAGATCATCTCCTTGTCGCATCGATTTTATTTAATTTATCTAATAATCCATATGTAACAAACTAAAGTATTCAAAGTAATTTCATTTCAAGTTAACTACACACAAGTTAAAAAGTAATTAAATGGTCACTCTTTTGGATAGAAAAATTGATGGTGATGTTAAAAAATAGTACTATGTTTATGTATATCATAAAATTATTAAATTTTCATTTTCTTTTAGGGCACGAAATGAGATAACCGAGAAATTTTGGGTCTGGATTGTAATATAAAAAATTAAGGACATATTAATAGCCAATTTTCAGAGCTTAATTTTCTGGAAATTGAAAATCAACTGACCCTTTTCAATTTACTTTCACCATTTTTTTGCCAAAAAATTTCATCTTTATTTGTATGCAATCAAACGAAGCTCATCCCAGAACCCTCCACCACCTCTGGCAAGTAAGCAAACCATCTTTTGCCAATTTACGGTAACAATTCTTGTTCCAAATTCCGTTAATTTAATTTGGGGATTACCCAATCCTCGAGCTTTAATCGGTTTTCTTTCAATTAGGTATTTACATCTCTGTTAAACTCTAATTGTAGGTGAATTTCATGTTAATTTTTAGCCTTTGGTAGAGAAATTTGATTATTAGCTTTATTTGTTAGTAAAAAATAAGGAAATGGAGGCAAGCAGCAGTAGTGTTATAGTGAATTCCAACTTAGAGCCTAGGGATGATCTTGAATTCGACACGCACGAAGCAGCGTACGCGTATTACAAAGAATACGCGAAATCCGTAGGGTTCGGGACAGCTAAATTGAGCAGCCGTCGCTCTAGGGCTTCGAAAGAATTCATCGATGCCAAATTTTCGTGCATTAGGTACGGGAATAAGCAGCAATCGGATGATGCTGTTAACCCGAGGCCTTCTCCGAAGATAGGGTGCAAAGCTAGCTTGCACGTGAAGCGTAGGCCTGATGGGAAGTGGCACGTTCATAGCTTCGTGAAGGAGCATAATCACGAGCTTTTACCGGCTCAATCGCACTTTTTTAGAAGCCATAGGATTGCTGATTCTGTCAATGATGCGAAGGTGAGGAAGAGGAAAGTCCCTGCGACTGTGTTGAAACAGTATGGCGCTTATCAGTTTTTCGACAATGTGATCCGGAATCAGCATGACAGGGGGCGGTTTTTGAGCTTGGAAGAGGGCGGTGCTCAGGTTTTGCTCGAGTTTTGTTCACAAATGCATGAAGAGAATCCGAAATTTTTCTATGCGTTGGACTTCAATGAAGAGCATCGGTTGAGAAATGTGTTTTGGGTTGACGCCAAAGGCGTGGAGGATTTCACTTACTTTGGTGATGTGGTCTCGCTCGACACGACCTATTTCTCGAGCAAGTATAGAGTTCCTTTGGTTCTTTTTGTGGGAGTGAACCATCACATCCAGCCCACGTTGCTTGGCTGTGGGTTGATAGCAGACGAGACGTTATATACGTTTATTTGGTTGATGCAATCGTGGTGTTTGGCAATGGGTGGACGAAGCCCTAAAGTGCTACTCACCGACCATAATGAGGCTATCAAAGCTGCTGTAACTCTCGCCTTTCCAGAAACTCGTCATTATTTCCATTTGTGGCACATTCTGGAAAGGTTACCGAGAAGGCTTGAGTTCCGTAACTGCTGGCATGAATCTTTCATGGGGAAACTGAATAAATGTTTGTATAGATCGTGGAACGAAGAAGATTTTGAAAAAAGATGGTGGAAGTTGACTGAAAGATTCAATGTTCAAGAAGATGAATGGTTTCGGTCCTTATACGAAGATCGGAAACTCTGGGTGCCTGCGTTCACAAAAGATGTTTCTTTTGCTGGGTTGTCAGCAGCTTCGAGGTCTGAAAGCTTGAACTCTTTCTTTGATAGATACATCAATGAGGATACTTCTTTGAGAGATTTTATCGGGAAATACGAATTGATTCTTGCAGACAGATACGAAGAGGAGGCTAAAGCAAATTTCGACGCGTGGCATGAAACGCCAGAGCTGAAGTCACCTTCGCCCTTCGAGAAACAAATGCTGCTTGTTTACAGTCATGAGATATTCCGGAAATTTCAAACGGAGGTTCTCGGAGCAGCAGCTTGCCATTTGAAAAAAGAAAACGAAGATGGTCCAACTGTAGTATATGGAGTGAAAGACTTCGAAAATAATCTCGATTATTTGGTGGAATGGAATGAGCTGAAATCCGATATATACTGTTCTTGTCGTACATTTCAATCTAAAGGATATCTCTGCAGGCATTGTATCGTAGTTCTCCAAATGTCCGGTGTCTTTAGCATACCGTTTAAGTACATACTGCAACGTTGGACAAATGCTGCCACGAGCAAAATTCCACTGAGTGAAAAATTGGATGAAGTGCAAGCTAAGGTCAGACGTTACAATGACCTTTGTCGACGAGCTATAATACTAGGGGAAGAGGGTTCGTTGTCGGATAAGAGTTATAACAATGCAGTTGTTGCAATAAATGAAGCCCTCAAACAATGTACGATTGCAAATCAACTCAACGTTTCTGCACCTCTCGCCATACTAGGTGTTGGAGGGGCGGACCATAACGTCACCGTCACATCTGGACAGCAGGTGCTGCCTACGGCTGAAGTGATTGATACAAGTGAAGGTTCGAAGAGGGCGGGTTTTGGGAAGGAAGCTGCAAGCAATGGCGGGATGACTGGTAAAAAGGGGAAGGTTGGTATCCTATCCATTTGTCTACTACTCTTTTTGCAATGGTCACTTACGAATCTTGTTTTTCTTTATGCACGGATCAGGTGCCGTTGGAGCCTCCAATTACTAATATCGGAACTCATGGCATTTTCCAGCATATGGTACACTTCATCTATTAATCGTGATTTTGTGATTATATTCCTTTTGTTCGTGAAAAAAGAAGCATTCCTCTCTTCTGCTAATGTTCAATACTTTATTGCTCGATTAAGTATATTCGTATCTTCCATCGTTGATCAGGTGTAAGCATGCCTCAAATTTATCATCGTGTTCGTTTCCTGTTCTTGCCTGCTTTCTGACTGATGTTTTAAGGATAAAATTACGATTTTCTGTCCAGGATATGGCCGGTCCCCTGGATTATTCTGCTCTGTACCCAAGATTCCTCACCACGTTATTAAAAGGCGACGAGATGTCCAAGAGAGGCGTGGAGATGCTGGGCGAGATGTTGGAGGAACCAAACTGAAGGTGCGGAGGCCATCTAGAAGACATTTGGAAACGAAGTTTTTTCGTGCTCAAATGTGCAGAGGTATTTCATATTTCTTTCAATCGAACTTGCAACAAATCGATTTAGATGAATTTCATAAGCTCGAAGGCATCCATATAATTTACAAAGATAGTTTGTTACATCATAGCATAGGTGCAATTTTTGTGTTTAGAAAAGCTATTTGTTGATAGCTGTGTTCTTCTTTGAACAGTCTCGTAGCTCGCGGATAGCTTCTCCTTTCGTTTCTGATTGAGAGGAATGCCATGTATTGTTCGCTCCAGGACGCCTCTGACCCTATGGATGCTGAGACGACATCCGTTCAGATGCAAATTCCGCGTGCTGCAAAAAATAGAGGGGATGCTACTGCTTCGTCGTGGCTAGACCGAGCCCAGCTTTGAAAACGGGCCGTCTGCTGCTAGAAAGGGGCATTTCGGCACACTTTCAGAAAGTGGCACGGGCGCTCTGCTTGTTGTCGTTGCATATATGCTTGTAACATATGTGGACGAAGGTGAAGTGTATTACCAACTGAGATGCGCTTCGTTGTCAATTGATTTTGATTTGTTGGAATTTGGAAGATTATGTGCCCAATGGATCAATGGCACACACATCACACACACATGAGAACAAATGTAAATAGGTATATATAATTATATTTTTCAATATAATTATTGTGCATTTACATATATGCTAGTAGTACATTTTAACTTGGAATAATAGCCTCTCAGTTTATAAATGATTTCAGTTTTCAACAATTGCAAAAGACATAACTAAATACTGATAAAGTTCCTTTAAATTAGTGTGATATAGTTATAAGAATTTAGTTTTGTATTTATAGAAAAACTAAAGAATATTATCACATGCTTTCCTTAATGTTGCTCAACTCTTAACCAACATGTCCATTTCATATACTATTGATTCCAAATTTCCAATTCGAAGTGGTCCTATTTAAAAGTGACCCATGAATAATTAAATTACACACGTTAATAAAATACAAAATTGTTATGTAAGGACAAAGGTTGTTTGAAAGTAACAATATCCAACCAATGAAATGATTTTTAAAATAAATTTGGATCAAATTAATTGAAATCAGAATAACTGAATCATACTAATTCAACCGAAATTAAAAAAAAAAATTTAATTCATTTTCTTTACACTATGAGAGAAAAAAATTCTATCTTAATAATGGAGTATATTAGTTTGAATAAGTATATTGTGAATAAATATAGGAGTACTATTAAATAGTGCATGGTCATGTGGTAAAAAAATAATATAATTAAAATATTAAAGTTCTTTTTTTTTTGCATTAAAATAGTGAAAAATGAACTAGTTAGGCCAAATTGTTTTTACAATTCAATAAATTTAATTTCCACCGACGCTTGCACCACCACCTACTTTCGTGAACCCACTTACCATTTACGCACCATAAAATTAAACACTACTTACAACATTATTTACATATAAGTATTTAATTTCCAATTACTTTTAATTTTTTAATAATAATTATTTTTACTATTTAGATGATTTATAACGAAAAAGTGAAATGTTAGATATATCATGAATAAAACAGAACTAATTATTCATTTTACTGCTTTCCTATTTTTTTAGCAAAGTGTAATTAGTCTAATAATTAACTTTTTCATAAATTCTAAATCTAGCAGACATGTAGACAAATTTATTAACTCCTTATGACAAATCTGACACAAATGAAATCTGATCTCCAACATTTACTCGAGTAAAGTCAATTTCGAATTATTATTTCAATGATAGATAAAAATTGATTCAGCAATTAATATCACAAATTTCTATATTTTTCGCCTTCAAACAAGTGTATTTCATACTATTGGATCTAAAGAATAAGGTCTAATGTTAGTATTTTCTAGGCGATCACTAAATATTACAAAACAATATAATAAAAAACATTTCTTAGAAATATCATTTATGATTTCTACAAAATTAGCCTACACCTTCTTTGGTAATAGTTTCATAACCATATCAAATAGAACACTTTCATTACCTTCCTTTCGCAGAGGTTCACTCAACATCGAAATAGTGGTGGCGCAAATTGTACATCCCCCTCTTGCAATCATCTCTTTCAATACCAGAATTGCATCGTCCATCTTGTTCCATTTGAGAAGTCGTTGAACGAAAACATTGTACATCTCATTATTGGGCAAACAACCTTCGTTCACCATTTGCATCATCATATCCTTAGCCTCTCCTATCCGTCCTTCTTCGCAAAGTGCCCCAATAAGGATTATATATGTGACAACATCAGGCAAACAGCCATTGTTCACCATTTGCATCATCAAATCCATAGCCTCTTCTATCCGACCTTCTTTACAAATTGCACCAACAAGAATTGTACATGTTACGACATTAGGCTGCAAATTTTTGGAAGGAAGCTCGACAAACACATCCTTTGCCCGTCTGAGTTTACCATCTTTGCACAATCCATCAATGAGGATATTATAAGTTACTATGTCCGGAATGACGCCTTTGCTTTCCATGGTATGCAACATGGAAAATGCTTCATCAATACGATGAGCCTTGCACAAGCCACCTAACAAGATATTGTAAGTCAATACATTAGGGTGCACTTGTAGAGCTTCCATCTCTTTCAGCAACTTCAAGCCCTCTTCACATCGGCCTTCTAAAATTAAAGCCTCTAGCATTATGCTATAAGAAACCACATCGCGCTTCAATCCTTTCGTGCGAAACAAGGTAAAAAGATGACAAACTTCATCAACTCGTCCCAGCTTGCAATACCCG